>NC_081169.1:30836288-30891288 GCF_012432095.1 Onychostoma macrolepis | reverse complement strand
GCCTCAGAAGTGAGACATGAAACTTAATGTGAGACAGATTCATACAAGGGTGTAGGTTTGATTTTGGCATTGGTGGGACATGACGGCAGACATTTCATTGTTTGATCAAAATTATTTCTAGGGATAATTCAGTAGTGTCTGATATTGGTAGGATCACATCTCTACTAAATTCTACACTCTTGAAAATCATAGCAAGCGATGCCTGACTTTGGAAACTATAGTTTTGCCACACAATCAATAGTTTCGATTCACACTCTGAAGTCCCGATCTGAATCAAAGGATTCGCAAACTGCTCCGAAGTCCCGATCTAAAATTGTTACAACGATGTCAAAATTCGAAAATGAATGGCTCTTTTGTCACAAGTTTAAGATTGAATCAATCGGAGCGGTTCCAGTGTAAATGACTCAGTTCGTCTTCAGTCATGTTTACACGACACTGTCAGCACTACTACTGACTGAAATAAGTGAAAAAAGTATTATGTTTACAAATAAAATATCCATATTTCCATTCCATTGTTAACATTCAACACAAATCTATGAACATATTCAGTGAGGTAACCGGTTTACTGCTAACTAGTGAAACACTCCATTAATATGACGAGCTGCAGCTCAAAATACATGTTAGATAGAAACATTGTGCTTGATTATGGAGTTTGTAGCTTAATTCACTAGATTTGAAATAGTTTGAGCTGCAGTTCAATAGAAATCAGCTGAAAGCATCCAGTCTCTCATAACATTGAAGTCATTGTTACATTTATCAGTATATATTGTAATAAATATTACTAGAAATGATTGTTGTATCTGATTGTATTAGTCTATATAGAGTGATAGTCAATGTAAAAATTCATTAATAAAGATCATGTGTGAGTATTTTCTGTTGTTTTGGCTAAAAATTGCATTGCTGATCTCCAAAAGTGTTGCTGTATATCATGATCTCACTATTGTTTATTTGTGTGTAATTTTTCATTATTTTCTTACTGCATGATCAAGTGCACATCCATCACTGTTTTGATATGAGATTATATGAGGTTTGTTCAGACATTATTTCATGAGCACTTTTATAATGTAATGCTGATACTTCAGGTTTCATTAATGATAGGAATCTGACATGTGAATGTAGATTTATTAAGTGTAAGTGTACATTAACAGCAGCAGATCTTCTCCACGCTGTTTGTTTGTTTTTAGAGATGCTTTGATTCAGAAAATGACGGAATTCAGACTGAATGTGAGTAACTGTAATATTTACACGTGTCTCACTCTTAATATTTAATCTATAGAAAAGAACAGAATAGCCTTTTTTGTTCCTTCATAGAAAATAAGCTAACAATTAGTTATATGAATATCTATGTTATTGTAAGACTTTTAGAACAATTAAGATATTTTGCAATTTAAATAACAGCAACAATAGTAATAACAATAATAGCAGTTACATAGTTAAATATTTAAATTATAATTTAAACATTATTTAATAATAATAATATTTATGTATTTATTTATTTATATTACTCTTTTCATTGCAGTAATTTTGGTGCAAATTATGGGAAATAATGTACAGTGTTTAAAATGTGTAGCTCTTAAATGACCCACTGCACAACTTCTTGTTGCTGTAATGAATATCGCTTGTGTTGTAGACGTTCATCGGCAGGAAGATTGAACCGGTTTAGTCTGCACTGAATCTTCTCACAGACGGTACAAACTGAAGATCTTCATGGAGAAGATGGATGGAGATCAGGTAAGATCTGAAACTCACTGACCAACACAAACCTCTGATTCTGATTCTGAGGAAGACACTGAGAAGAAAAGACTAAACGAGAGTGAGAGAGGCTGAGAAAGAGTGAAGTGAGAGACACAATAATCCAGACTAATTCACTCTGAACAGCGCCGGAGCCTAAGAGGATTGAAACATTTGCTAAATTAGATCAGTAAAAATAACAAACTGCAAACAACACAGATATAGATAGATAGATAGATAGATAGATAGATAGATAGGTACACAGATACACAGACAGATAGCTAGATATATATATAGATAGATACATACATACATACATACATACATACATACATAGACAGACAGACAGACAGACAGAGAGATACATACATACATACATACATACATACAGATAGATAGATAGATACATACATACATACATACATACATCTTCCATTCATAGCGAAAACACTTGAACGTGTTGTCTTCAACCAAGTCTCATTGTTTCTTTCACAGAACAACAAACTGGATGCTAAACAGTCAGGTTTCAGGAGGGGCCATTCAACTGAGACTGCACTTCTCTCGGTCACTGAAGCCCTGCGAATTGCAAAAGCCCATTCCAAATCATCAGTCCTCATTCTGCTGGATCTATCTGCCGCTTTTGACACTGTCAATCATCAGATACTCCTCTCCACTCTCTCATCACTGGGCATCGCTGGAATTCCACTTCGCTGGTTTGAATCCTATCTCACTGGTAGGTCTTTCAGGGTGGCCTGGGGAGGGGAGGTATCCAAAGCACATACACTGGTCACTGGGGTTCCTCAGGGATCGGTTCTTGGACCCCTCCTCTTCTCCACATACACTACATCACTGGGTTCCATCATACAGACACGTGGCTTCTCCTACCACTGCTATGCTGATGACACACAGCTCTATCTCTCTTTTCAACCAGATGATCCAACGGTAGCTGCAAGGATCTCAGGTTGCCTGGCGGACATCTCGGCATGGATGAAAGAACATCACCTGCAGCTCAACCTGGCAAAGACTGAGCTTCTTGTCTTCCCTGCCACTCTGACTATACAGCATGACATCACGATCCAGTTAGGTTCATCAACAATTACCCCATCAACTTCGGTCAGAAATCTTGGTGTAATCTTTGATGACCAGCTGACCATTAAAGACCACATTACAAAGACAACATCAGAAAGATCAGGCCCTTTCTGATGGAGCATGCTGCACAACTTCTTGTCCAGGCCCTTGTCATTTCTAGGCTGGACTACTGCAATGCTCTTCTGGCTGGACTTCCATCAAACACAGTCAAACCTCTACAAATGATTCAGAATGCGGCCACACGACTGGTCTTCAACGAGCCCAAAAGAGCCCATGTTACACCTCTCTTTATCTCATTGCACTGGCTACCAATCGCAGCTCGCATCAAGTTCAAGACACTGATGCTTGCTTATAGAACAACCACAGGCTCAGCACCCGCCTACATGCACTCACTATTAAGAATCTACATCCCCTCCAGAAGTCTGAGATCTGCGAGTGAGCGACGCCTCGTGATACCATCACAGAGAGGCTCAAAATCACTCTCCAGAACATTCTCGTTCATCATTCCTGGCTGCTGGAATGATCTTCCCACCCCTATCCGGAGTGCTGGATCCCTGTCAATCTCCAAGCAACATCTGAAAACTCATCTCTTTCGATACTACTTGACTTCATCCTAAACTTAAAAAAAAAAAAAAATCTCTTTCTCTTTATTTATTCCTTCCCTTGCTAGCTTGTACTTATTTGAACAATGCCTGAGCCTTGGTGTTGCAAGCACTTCATCTGTCTGATTGCCTCTTCAAGATGAATCGCTTTATGTATTCCCCAATTGTAAGTCACTTTGGATAAAAGCGTCTGCAAAATGACTAAATGTAAATTTAGACATACATACATACATACATACATAGACAGATAGATACACAGATAGACAGACAGACAGACAGACAGACAGATACATACATACACAGACAGACAGACAGACAGACAGATACACAGACAGACATACATACAGACAGACAGACAGATAGATAGATAGATAGATAGATACACAGACAGACAGACAGACAGACAGACAGATACATACATACATACATACATACATACAGTGACGGGGTGGAAGAATCACGCGACAAGGAGAGCTCAAAATAAATACCCCGGAGGGTGGATTTATTGTAAACAAGCAAAGGTGCAAAGTGAAAGGTGGCAGGCTGGCGTGTAGCGGTGCTCTCAGTCGTGCTTTCTCGGGGTGCGGTGAAGTCGGCGTGCGGCTCTCGTCAGAGCGGTACTCGGTCACTCACTGGCCTCTGGGAGAAAGGGAAGAGACAACACACATTAGTCCGTAGCCTGAGAAGAGTCTCTCTATCGTACAGCCTCACGCGGCTTATCTGGCCGCGGGCTGACGAGTTGCAGGTGTGGCCGGTCCCGTCTTGATGAGCAGGTGCAGGTGTTTCGAGTCCGTCTCCAGGGCAACGCTGATGATACCTCGACGCTGTCACCTCCCATGCATTGTCCTGGTCGAAACAAAAGGCAGTAATAAGGGGGAAACTGGGGGTGGGTGGGGTGTGACCCTTGACAGACCTGCATAGGCTGACCACAGCCGAGAAAGTCCATCGGCGTTAGAGTTGGAGGCTCCAGCCCGGTGACGGATGGTGAAACAGAAGTCCTGGAGCGCGAGGAACCACCGCGTCACCCTGGCGTTGGTATCCTTTGCTCTGGCCATCCACTGGAGGGGTGCGTGGTCCGTCAACAGGGTGAACCTCCGGCCTAGCAGGTAGTACCTCAGCTCCAGGACTGCCCATTTGATGGCTAGAGCCTCTTTCTCGACTGTCGCGTAGTTCTTCTCGGCCTTCGTCAGCTTCCTGCTGATGTATAAGACAGGGTGTTCCTCACCGTCCTGTACCTGGGACAGTACGGCTCCCAACCCTGCCTCGGATGCGTCCGTCTGCAGCAGAAAGGGACAGCCGAAGTCGGGGGCTCTCAGCACCGGTTCTTCCGTGAGTGCCAGCTTGATGTGTTGGAAGGCCGCTTCAGTTGTAGGAGTCCAGTGAATGCTTTCGGGCTGCCCCTTTCTGGTCAGGTCTGTCAAGGGGGCAGCTATGGAGGAGAAGTTGGGGATGAAGCAGCGGTAGTATCCGGCCAACCCCAGGAACGCTCGCACTTGGGTCTTTGTCCTGGGTTGCGGAGCATCCCGTACCGCCTCCACTTTCTTCTCCTGGGGCTTGATAAGGCCCCGACCAACCCGGAATCCCAGATATTTGGCCTCTGCGAGCGCTAGGTGGCATTTCCTGGGGTTGGCGGTAAGTCCAGCTTTGCACAGGTCCATGAGCACCCTCCGCAGACGGTCCAGATTGTCCTCCCAACGCTCCGAGTGGATGACGACATCATCCAGGTATGCAGCGGCGTACTGCTGGTGAGGCCGGAGGATGACGTCCATCAGCCGCTGGAAGGTAGCTGGAGCCCCGTGAAGGCCGAAGGGAAGGGTCCGGTACTGCCAGTGGCCGGAGGGGGTTGAAAAGGCTGTCTTTGGTTTGGCATCTTCGGAGAGGGGGACCTGCCAGTACCCCTTGGTCAGGTCCAGGGTGGAAATGTACTGGGCCCTTCCCAGGCGATCTAATAACTCATCCACCCGGGGCATTGGGTAGCCGTCGAATTCCGAGACTTCGTTGAGGCGCCGGAAGTCGTTGCAGAAGCGGAGGGTGCCATCCGGCTTTGGGACCAGGACGATGGGGCTGGACCACGGGCTGCGCGATGGTTCAATCACCCCCAACTTCAGCATTTCTTGAATTTCCTCCTCAATAGCCTGCCGACGAGCCTCTGGGATCCGGTAGGGCCGCTGCTTTACGACTACTCCCGGTGGTGTTCGTATGTTGTGTTGCACGACTTGGGTTTTCCTGGGGACAGAGGAGAACACATCCGAGAACTGACCGATCAGGTGCTGCAGCTCAGCCTTCTGGGTCGTCGACAGGTCCGGGTTAACGTCCACGACGACGGGCTTCATGGCAGCTAGTGCGGCGGCTTGTTCTCGGGTCCCCACCCACTTCTTCAACAGGTTAATGTGGTATAGTTGATGGGGGCTCCGCCTCCCCGGTTGCCGCACCTTATAAGTCACCGGCCCGATTTTCTCTACCACGGTGTACAGTCCTCGCCAGGTAGCCAGAAACTTGCAAGCGGAGGTGGGGACCAACACCATGACCTGGTCGCCCATCTGGAACTCCCTGGGCTGAGCTGTGCGGTTGTAATGCCGTGCTTGGGCCTGTTGGGCTTTGGCCAGGTGTTCCCGGACTAATGGCATGACGCGGTCGATCCGGTGCCTCATCTCGTGGACGTGCTCGACCAGGGACCGGTGTGGGGTGGGTTGTTGTTGCTCCCATGCCTCCTTTGCAACATCGAGCAGCCCACGAGGTTGCCTTCCGAAAAGAAGCTTGAACGGTGTAAAGCCGGTGGAAGCCTGGGGGACCTCCCGTATACCGAACAAGACGTATGGCAGCATCTGGTCCCAGTCCCTCTTGTCTTCGGCTGCCACCCGCCTGAGCATTTGCTTGAGGGTCTGGTTAAAGCGTTCGACTAGGCTGTCTGTTTGGGGGTGGTACACGGTGGTCCTCAGTTGCTTTACCCGGAGCAAGCGGCACAGGTCAGCCATTAGCCGGGACATGAACGGTGTTCCCTGATCGGTCAGGATCTCCGTCGGGATGCCAACCCGGCTGAAGAGCAGGAAAAGCTCATGGGCGATGGCTTTGGCTGTGGCTTTCCGGAGTGGGATGGCTTCGGGGTACCGGGTGGCGTAGTCTACCACGACGAGGATGTGTTCATGCCCCCGAGCCGATTTGGGCAACGGGCCTACCAGACCCATCCCGATCCGCTCGAAGGGTACCTCGATAATGGGCAGTGGTATGAGCGGTGAGGGGGTTTGGGGAGGTCCTCTGGCACTCCGGGCAGGCTTGGCAGAACCGGCGTACTTCAGCCTCCAGGCCAGGCCAATGAAATCGGTCCTTAATCCGACTGATGGTGTTTCCTGCCCCGAGATGTCCAGCCGTGGGATGGGCGTGTGCCAGATGCAGGACTGTCTCCGTCTTGGAGCGAGGAACCACCAATAGCTTCTTCTCCTCCCCCCTTCGCTGGGCGACACAGTAGAGTAGGCCGTTCTCTACGATAAAATGGGGGAGAGGATGGGGCCTGGGCCCAACTTCC
Organism: Onychostoma macrolepis; assembly: GCF_012432095.1. Taxonomy (NCBI): domain Eukaryota; kingdom Metazoa; phylum Chordata; class Actinopteri; order Cypriniformes; family Cyprinidae; genus Onychostoma; species Onychostoma macrolepis. Next base: position 30,884,343 of record NC_081169.1, on the reverse strand, counting down.
TCTCCGTTGAGGACGCAGACTTGGCTCCAGCAATTCTTTAAGCGATCATCCTCCCGCTGGGCCCGGCCAAATGAGCCCCCTCCCGTCACCTGCTGGAAAACATCATAGAAGAGGTTAGAATTTTGGGAGGGGGACTCACCATCTCTCCCGCTGTCGGAGGCCAAGAGAACGGGACGGCTGCCGGGCTTCCTGGATCGGCGCCGTCCACGGCGACCCCCACTATGGTAGGCAGGCTGTGTCGTGGCGTGGAGCAGGGCCTCAAATCCCGGCCAGTCTCGTCCCAGCAGCACCGCTACGGGCAGGTCCTTCACTAGGCCGACTTCCAGCGGTACTCTCTCCCCTGCTTCGCGTCGATGGGCCGCCTCGGCCAGCTCGATCGCCTCGACGAGTTCGGACGTCGTGATGGGGTTCCTCATGCCGACAGCCTGGCGGACGGGACGTGGAAGGGCTCGGAGGAGGCGATCGATGATGACGCGTTCCGTTACCTGGGCAGCGGTGGGCGCCCCGACCAACAGCCAGTGTTGGGCCAACCGGGTGAGCTCGGCCACTTGTAACCTCGCGGGGCGCCGTGGTTGGTAGACCCAATCATGAAACGCTTGAAACTTCCGTTCATGCCCGCATTCTCCACCACTGTGACGGGGTGGAAGAATCACGCGACAAGGAGAGCTCAAAATAAATACCCCGGAGGGTGGATTTATTGTAAACAAGCAAAGGTGCAAAGTGAAAGGTGGCAGGCTGGCGTGTAGTGGTGCTCTCAGTCGTGCTTTCTCGGGGTGCGGTGAAGTCGGCGTGCGGCTCTCGTCAGAGCGGTACTCGGTCACTCGCTGGCCTCTGGGAGAAAGGGAAGAGACAACACACATTAGTCCGTAGCCTGAGAAGAGTCTCTCTATCGTACAGCCTCACGCGGCTTATCTGGCCGCGGGCTGACGAGTTGCAGGTGTGGCCGGTCCCGTCTTGATGAGCAGGTGCTTCGAGTCCGTCTCCAGGGCAACACTGATGATACCTCGGGACGCTCGTCACAATACATACATACATACATACATAGACAGACAGACATCAAATTTGGGTGCTTCTCAGCCAAACATCAAAATAAATCAAATTATCAAACAATCTAAAAATATATATCTGGAACATTGGGATCAAGAAACCAAAACACAAAGTAAATTACAACTCTATCGCACTATAAAATCTAAATATGAATTAGAAGAATATCTCCAGAGTGTCAAAGACACAAAGCAGAGACAGATCCTGACCAAGTACAGGCTCAGTGAGCACAGACTAGCCATCGAGACCGGCGGACACAGAACGAGCTGCTTACCCAGAGAGCAAAGAGTGTGTGCTCACTGTGAGACAGGAGAGATCGAGACAGAGATACACTTCCTCCTTCACTGTTACCAACTTAAATCAATCAGAGACATATACAGTACATCAACAAATTCACAAACATTATAAAGAACTTTACAGCCATGACTGAAGAGGAACAGATAAAGATAATACTAGGAGAGGGACAGACAGCAACACTGGCTGCGAGATACGTGTGGATGTGCCACAGCCTGAGAGACAGCAGGTGAATGTGTGTGTGTGTGTGTGTGTGTGTGTGTGTGTGTGTGTGTGTGTGTATGTGTGTGTGTATGTGTGTGTGGACGTGCCACAGCCTGAGAGACAGCAGGTGAATGTACATAATGTGTGTAATATGTGTATTATGTCTGACCTCAGTGTGTTTCCCTGCTGTCCACCACGGTGACCCTCAGCCTGTGTGTATTTATATGTTAAACACTGTTGTATGAAATGTTCACACAAGTGCTTATTTGTTACACTGTTTATTTAAGTTTATATTGTTATAGTGTTTTTTATTCTATTATTTTGATCTTTTAATTGTTATTATATTTCTCCACATATATTTCAATCTTTGGCAATATTGTATTTTTTACAGTCATGCCAATAAAGCAATTTTGAATTTAATTGAATTTAATTGAAATAGATAGATAGATAGATAGATAGATAGATAGATAGATAGATAGATAGATAGATAGATAGATAGATAGATAGATAGATATTTAGAGTCTTTCTAATATTTACTTCAGTATTTACTTGTGTTTCACAGATGAGACGCGACTCTGTTGATGATGATGATGATGATGATGATGAAGGTCACATTCAGGATCATTTCTTCAAATCAAGCTGCAGGTAAATGAGTTTTAATATATGTATATATCTGTTTTTAAAGATGGATGAATTTTAATAAGTATTTGTTCTTGAATACAGTAATGTGTGTCAACAGAAGTGTGTGCTTGTGTGTTTATGTATCAGTATGTGTACATGTGTTTGTTTGTTTGTGTGTGTGTGTGTGTGTTTGTTTGTGTGTGTGTGGGATTAGGAATCGATTAAAGGGGAAATTGGAGGAACTCTGCTCTGATGTGTCTGTGTGGATTAGAGGGAAAGAAATGAATCATATTTTAAGTCCTGAGAGTCTCTGAGCCCGTCTGCACTGCACACGCCATATGCTCCGTCCATCCAGATTATACAACAAACACACACACACACACACACACACACACACACACACACACACACACTCCTGTGACCCTTCCCTCCATCTCTCTTTTTTCTGCATCTCTTTCTTAAAGCTACACAACACACAGCACAACACACGATGGACAAACACGGTTTAATTTTAATCACCATATGTGTGTGTGTGTGTGTGTGTGTATTTTCATTCGGTGAAAAAAACCCCATCTCAACTGAGAATCAGGAAAATAAAGCTTATTTTTGGACCAGCAAGAAATTTTACCATTTTAATAACATTCATTCATTTACTTATTTATTTCTTCTCTCTCTGCATTCATTTTGGTGTCAAAATATATAACAAAATAGAATAACATAGAATTATATATATATATATATATATATATATATATATATAAGATATACTGCTTTTTTTTCTCTGCAAAATTCTATACCAAATCAGCAAAACCGACCTGTCTTGTATTTATGGAAAGAAATTGTTTATTTTTAATTCATTAAAAGTCTCAAAACTACAAGACTCTAAATGCAAACACAATGAAAAAGCAGGACATTACAAACAAAGACATAATCTTACATCAGAAAAGAGCGCTGATTTACAAACGAGCGTTAGGAGCCGATGAAAGCTCTGCGTCTGTGAGCGTCAGAAACCCCTGAGATTGACAAGAAAACAAACGTTGATTGTTGGCAGCATCTAAACGTCAAGACTGAGAGAGTTTGTTGTTGTTGTTCAATTCCATGCAACTCGACACATGATTCATTCAAGTACAGTTTGATGTTTCAGAATCACAGTCGTGTAAAGGACAGTAAATACTGAACGTTTCACAGGTTCAGAACTGTAGAAGAAACAACAGATGTTTGATCTATTCATAATATCAATTAAGAAAACATATAAAACATAAACGAAACATCTTCAGCTCAAGTGAGCGCTAGAGTTCACGTGTCATGTGACTTATAGTGGAATCCCAGCCTGCTTTGCTCCTGGAGTCTCTGAGTCTCCGAGGATCGTTCTTCAGTTTCAAAAGCAGCTTATCGACAAACGTTTGGGATTCTGAAGGTCGAAACATCATCTAGCCTAATGATAAACCTCCTAGAACAAGACTTTAGCAGTTCAGATGATGATGACGCTTGTAAATCACTGTTTTACTGCACTAAACATTTGAGCTGTGCAGGATCTCAGCACTTGAGATGTTCATTTCTCTACCATCTACCAGCTACACCTCAAGACAGTAAGAAACATCTGCATCTACACTGGACAGTCAGCTGTACGTTTCTCCATGTCGTCCAAATGGTTCAGAATATGGGTATTATGTGATCCACATTCATGAAAATAAAGGTTCTTCATCAGTGGCTCCATAAAGAACCTTCAACATCCATGGAACCTTTCCATTCCACTAAAGGAAAAAGCTGCTGAAAAAAAAAAGCCAAAAACAGTATCGCTCTGAAATATAAAGATTCCAAGTGATATTTTCACAGCGATCCCATAAAAGAATCATTGTGGGTTCCCCAAAGAACCTTTCAGTGATCAGTTCTTAAAAGAACCAAGGTTTTCTTCCTTTTTCTTCCATTTTCCACTATAAACAACATTGGCTCCACTGATGTTAAAGGTTCTTCTTAGAACCATCAATGCCAATAAAGAACCTTTATTTTTTAATAAATGCTCTAATGATTTCCACTACAAATTTACAAACCATTAAAACCATTACATTTTAGCATCCGTGGTTCCATGAAGAACCTTTAACATCCATGGAATCTTTCCATTTCACAAAAGGTTCTTTATAGTGAAAAAAGGTTCTTTAGATGATTAAAATGTTCTTCACACAAAGAAAAAATGGTTATTTTAAGAACTCTTCACTGAAAGGCTCTTCACTGAAAGGCTCTTTGGGGAACCAAAAATGGTTCTTCTATGCCATCACTGCAAATAAAACCCATTTTGGACCTTTATTTTTAAGGGTGAACCAAATGGTTCCCAGTAGTGAGTTTTGGGTCAAATTCCATTATTATTCAGTGGTTTTAACACGTCACTAGTACAAGACAACACATGACCAGTAGGGGACCATTACAGTTTCCATTAAAACCAATACAATTCCCATTTTAACCATTAAACCATTACAAGTTATTTGGGTGTTGGGTAAAGTTACTTTTAAAAGTAAAGCATTACAATATTGCATTACGCCATTAAAAAAGTAACTAAATGCATTACTTAGTTACTTTTTATGGAAATGCGTTAATTTTGCATTACTTTTTGTCACTTGGCCTGGGATTGCTTATTCGTTTTTTAATAGCAAAAAAACCCAAAAGTTATATTTTTGCCAACTTTAAAGGCCCTTTCACACCAAAAGTGATATTAATAAGCCTCAGGCTGACGGAAAACAAAGTAACTCTTATTTGTAAAAGTAACTCTGATATTTCATTGTGAATTAAAAAGTAACTTGCGTTACTTGTAATGCGTTACCCCCAACACTGAGGATTTCATTTTTTTTTCAGCAGATTCTTAACACTTTTTTCTGAACTGTTCACTCAAAGGTTCTTTGGGGAACCAAAAATGGTTCTTCTATGCCATCACGGCAAATAAAACCCATTTTGGACCTTTATTTTTGAGAGTAAGTAGTGAGTTTTGGGTCAAATTCCATTATTATTCAGTGGTTTTAACACGCCACTAATACAGACAACAAATGACCAGAAGGGGACCATTACAGTTTCCATTAAAACCAATACAATTCTCATTTTAACCATTAAACCATTACAAGTTATTTGGGTGTTGGGTAAAGTTACTTTTAAAAGTGATGCATTACAATATTGCATTACGCCATGAAAAAGTAACTAATTGCGTTACTTGGTTACTTTTTATGGAAATGCATTCATTTTGCATTACTTTTTGTCACTTGGGCTGGGATTGCTTATTTGTTTTTTTAGTAACAAAAAACCCAAAAGTTATATTTTTGCCAACTGTAAAGGCCCTTTCACATCAAAAGTGATATTAATAAGCTGATGGAAAACAAAGTAACTCTTATTTGTAAAAGTAACTAGATATTTCATTGTAAATTAAAAAGTAATGCATTACTTTACTAGTTACTTGGAAAAAAGTAATCTGATTACGTAACTCGCGTTGCTTTCAAGGATTTCAATTTTTTTCCCAGCAGATTCTTTATACTTTTCGCTCAAGGGTTCTTTGGGGAAACAAAAATGGTCCATTTATGGCATCGCTGCTAAACCCCCCCCCGCTTTGGAACCTTTTAGAAGTGCAGTGAAGCTTCTTCTAGATGCTCTACAGGACCTGGAACTTCCAGGAGTTCTGGTCCTTGTAGTCCAGACAGTCCGCAGTGTTGAAGTTGAGTTTCCAGGACGCTGTTTGGTCTTTGTAGTCTAAGCAGTCGACGGCGCCGAAGCCCAGCGACGCAGCGGTGTAGCCCTGCGACGAGAGCGAGACGGGCGACTGGCCGAGTGCTGCGCCCATGGGGCTGAGAGCGCCCCCTGTGGCTGACAGCTGCGGGTGCATGGGGGACAGATACGAGCTGCAGTCCAGCCCGGTGAAGTAGGACGAGGAGGAGGCGTAGCTCTGGCCGTAGGCTGGGGCCTGGGTGTAGGTCATGGGGTAGGCGCTGGAGCGCTGCAGGCAGGGCGTGCTGGAGACCGACAGCGGATCCTGAAGCGGAGAGATGGAGGCCGGGCTCCAGATGGACACGGTGGCGCTGGTGGAGCTGGAGCTCGGGGCCGGAGGAGGTGGAGGGCTGTAGGGGCCATTGGTGCTGGCGCTGGGCTCGCTAACGCTGGGCTCTCGGGCCGGAGATGACTTCTTCTTTGGCGGTCTGGGTTTGGACTGACCGCTGGTCTGTTGCTGCTGCTGTTGGCGGCATTTCGCACGACGGTTCTTAAACCACACCTGCAAAAAACACAGACTGTCAGTATCCCGTTCCAGTCGCCCGACTCTGGTGCATACAGGATGTAAGTAAAACTTTATTTTTTATTAATGTGACCCTGGAGCACAGGTATATTTGTAGCAATAGCCAACAATACATTGTGGGTCAAAATTATAATTTTTTCTTTTATGCCAAAAATCATTAGGATATTAAGATCATGTTCCATGAAGATATTTTGTAAATTTCCTACCGTAAATATATCAAAACTTAATTTTTGATTAGTAATATGATTAGTAAAGACGATTTTCTCAATATTTTGATTTTTTTGCACCCTCAGATTCCAGATTTTTAAATAGTTTTCTCTCGACAAAACCATACATCAATGGAAAGCTTATTTATTCAGCTTTCAGATGATGTGGAAATCTCAATTTAAAAAAATGTACCCTTATAACTGGTTCTGTGGTCCAGTAGCACCTTTTAAATGCTTTACAGAAGAGAAATACATGTGTGCATTCACAGAAAATAATCTATAAGTAATCGAAATAAAATAATAAAACAAAATACAACAATAAAATAAATCAAGGAAAGGCCCTATTGAACAAGTGCCTAGTGCTGCCAGCCTGCCATCATTGCTTTGCTTTTATAATGTCTTTTTCTGATTTATATCAGGGTTGTACCATAACTTATTAACTAAAACTAAAAGAAAGAAAGTACAGAATAATTTCATCATCATCATCATCATCATCATCATCAGGGGTTACGATGAAGCTAAGCACGTAAACCTGGACCTCCTGATGTTTTTGAGCAGTCAGGTGTCTCTGGGCTCTGCTGGACTCACCTGGACTCTGGACTCTGGCAGGTTGATCTTGAGAGCCACCTCCTCTCTCATGAAGATGTCCGGGTATCGCGTCTTGGCGAACAGTGACTCGAGGATGTCGAGCTGCGCGCGCGTGAAGGTGGTTCTCTCGCGCCGCTGCTTCCGCGGAGTGTCTGACGATAAACCACAAAAACACAGTTAGTCTTTCATGTGCATCCATCCATCCATCTAGATGATGCCAACCTCAAACAACATACAAAACTACCAAATTTTGCTATAAGTTTAATCGCAACTTATAATCATTGCAGTTAATAGAGTTCACCGTTTGATTACGTCATTAACTAACTGCATGATTTGTACTGTACATTTCTGCCATACGGACATCAGCTTGACATAGTTACCACTGATAAGCTACTTCTAAATATAATGTAGAAACTTTAAAATAGAAACTTTCAGTAAAGCTGCTTTGAACGATTTGTATCGTGAAAAGCGCTATACAAATAAACTTGAATTGTTATCTATCTATCTATCTATCTATCTATCTATCTATCTATCTATCTATCTATCTATCTATCTATCTATCTATCTATCTATCTATCCCTCGTGATAGAATTAAAAATCTTAAATAAATGAGCTGAGCAATACACAAAATACTTTTTTCTCATTCGATGTATGAAAAAGGAGTTCAAATCATATATAAACAACATAATAAATAACTCATATAACTAAATAACGTAATAATATTTATAAAACAAAACGTTTTCAAGTCAGTGCAGCACGTTTCATTTTTATATATTTATATTAAAAGTGCATTTATACTTATATTTATAAATACTTATAAATATGATAATTGTTTGCGATTTTCTAAATTGCAGTGCGTTGCTTAAACTAATACACAAAATTTTATTAATAATAAAGATAAGCTGATCATCACCTTTACGCGCAGTTTAACGCGTTAAATCTATCTATCTATCTATCTATCTATCTATCTATCTATCTATCTATCTATCTATCTATCCAAAATATGTTCAAAAATATAATCGTTTATTTGTATTAGTCCACACGTAAAAGCATGAATTTGTGTAAATTAGATGTGGCTTTTACTTTCATAAACTTGATATTTAATGGCACGTTTACTTAATTTCTTCAAACTGTCTTATAACTCTGTGGATTAATAAAGGAATTAATTAATCAACCAATATTCTTTAAACGGGAGACGCGCATTTCGCATTTGGCTCATAAACCCTCGTCAAAATAGTCAAACGAATAGACTTTTACTAAATGAATCACCATGATCTGAAATGTGCGATTCGGCTGTATGAATATTAATGATGTCAGAATGATCAAAACTCTGTTTATCGCATTTAAAAATCTGTTGAAACTGTCGATGTGAATATTCACCTGTGAATTTATAGTTCATCATTTTCATTTTTATATTTTAAAAGCTTATTTAAATAGATATTTGTTGCTTGACTTAAAATTCGATTTTTAACGAAAAAAAGTTAAAATTTAATAAAGTTCTTAATATATCTACGAACGTAGGCTAATGGTTTTCGATTTACTCATGACAGAATTAAAAATCTTAAATAAATGAGCTGAGCAATACGCAAAATCCTTTTTTTCTCATTAGATGTAAGAAAAAGGAGTGCAAATCATATATAAACAACATAATAACACATATCGCTAAATAACGTAATAATATTTATAAAACAAAACGTTTTCAAGTCAGTGCAGCACATTTTATTTTTATACATTTATATTAAAAGTGCACTTATACTTATATTTATAAATACGAGAATTGTTTGCGATTTTCTAAATTCCAGGGCGTTGCTTAAACTGCTACACAAAATAATATTAATAATAAAGATAAGCTGATCATCACGCGTTAAACATGACATCTGACGTCTAAATCAACCCGATCTCAGGAAAGTGCGTATAAATAGTTCGCCAAATAAAAACAAAGACTCGTGTTAATGATACGCAAAAAAAAAAGCACTTTGCCGTGTATATGCTACGCAATGAGTAAGATTAGGGGTGTGGGGTAGATGCGTATCATATGCACGCGAAAACTGCGTATTATATACACGCCAAAGTACATTTTTGCGTATCAATACCACGAGTTTTTATTTTATTTGGCGTACTATTTATACGCATTTTCATGAGACCGGTCTCTCTAATTTGTCATTAATTGGCTGTAACAATGAGAATGTAAATTAGAAATGAAAAAGGGGTTCAGTCAGTACTCACTGGGGTAACCGACGGCGGAGTGCAGGAGATCCATCCCGGTACCGGACAGAGTCAAGCCGTTCACAGAGTAATGAGGCTGCTTCATGTAGGACATCATGTCTATAAACTCTCTCTCCTCTCTCTCTCTCTCTCTCTCTCCCTCTCTCTCTCCTTCTGTCTCCTTCTGTCAGTCTGTAATGGATCTTTAGTTTGGCGCTGATCGTCTGTCAGTTTAAAATGTTCTGTTTTCTTCTGTTTTCATCTGCAGCAGTCTCTCAGATGCTGTAACGCTCTCTGTGTCTCTCTGAGAGTTCGGTTTGTCCGGTGTTCTCCGTGTGACAGTGAGATGAAGTGAGGAGGAGGAGGCGGCTAATTAGAGATGGACAAGACCTGAACAAACCCCTCCCTCTCTCTCTCTCTCTCTCTCTCTCTCTCTCTCCCTCTCTCTCTCTCTCTCAGATTCAAGAAGTTATATATGTGACCCTGGACAACAAAACCAGTCATAAGGGTCAATTTTGTGAAACTGAGATTTATTCATTGACATTTAGATATTATTTGACATATTTGAACTTAATGATTTTAGTTTATGACATTCTGAATGGAATTAGACATATTATTTGACATATGTGAACCTGGAGCACAAAACCAGTCATAAGGGTCAAACTTTTGAATTTGAGAATCTGAATAAATAATCTTTCCATTGATGTATGGTTTGTTGGACAATATTTGTCTGAGATACAACTATCTGAAAATCTGGAATTTGAGGGTGCAAAAAAATCTAAATATTGAGAAAATCTCCTTTAAAGTTGTTCAAATGAAGTTCTTAGCAATGCATATTACTAATCAAAAATGAAGTTTTGATATATTTACGGCAGGAAATGTACAAAATATCTTCATGGAACATGATCTTTACTTAATATCCTAATGATTTTTGGCATAAAAGAATAATTTTGACCCATACAATGTATTGTTGACTATTGCTACAAATATAGCTGTGCTGCTTATGACTGCTTTTATGCTGCAGGGTCACATATGCATGTAAATTTAGTTTTTAATACTCCTAAAAAGCCTAAATGTTTCAAAGGTGTGTTTTTACATCGATGCCATAAAAGAACCATTTTTGGTTTCTCTAAGAACATTTCAGTCAACAGTTTTCTTAGTGCGAAGATCATTTTAATAATCTAAAGAACCTTTTTCCAGATTTTTTGTGAAATGAAGAATCTTTATTTAAAGAGCTTTTCGCTATTCAATGATTGCATTCATTTCAGTGATCCAGGCCGCTTCTTTCTGCCAGTGTATGAAACATTTGCATAAATGAGGAAAAACCTTAAGATTTGGACTCAGATTTGGCACAGAGATTCATTCAGTGTAAAAGAGAAATAAAAGTCAAAATAAATAGGAAATGAGTGCGTACATCATCACAAATCGACGATCAATGATCTGAGACGAAATCGCTAATATGCCCGTGTTTTATATTGTAAACTAAAGCAACTGTTGAATTTCAGAGCTCACACACAGCAGATTACACGTCACAGCCGCAGAAAAACACATTTCATGATTTGACATCGCTGCAGAATGCTGGAATAATTGGAGTCGGTGTGTGTGTGTGTGTGTGTGTGTGTGTGTGTGTGTGGAGGGGGTTCGTGCGTCCAAACGGGATTAAAGAAACAAAAGGACCCAGTGTTCCTTAAATCCCACAAATATCCAGCCTCTCCCTCCGGGACTCTCTGTATTAAAACCACCGTTTATTTTAATAAATCATCTGTGTCTTTTGTGATTTTTATATTTACTTTAGACCTCGAGTTCGATCACACAATGTACGGACACGAGATTTTCCGTAATAAATTAGTTTTGCGTTTATTAATTAGAAATATTAATATGTAGGCTAATCTGTAATTGGAAATTATAGGAAACAATTTGTAATTAATTTCTTTTGCAGTTGCTAATGAGAAATATTAATATGTAGGCTACACTATACTTGGAAATAATTTTTGAAAGAATGTGCACACTTATTTTTTTATTAAATTAATGAAAATATTTGTCCTTTTTGTAGCTTTTTTTTTAAATTGTGGTTTTACTTCTTAGAAAAACTATTGAGAATAATTGAATTTCATCGATGAAAAATGTTCTGTTTTTCTTCTTTTGTTTATCGTTTGTCTCTGCTGTGTTATTATCTGTAGTGTTTCTGTAGTTGTGTGTCAGCAGGAGAGTGATTTTGAGTGATATCTCTGCTCTGTGTGACAGTATTGTCGTATGATTGTGAGGATGTAAATGAGCGCGTGTAAAGCGGATTCTGCGCTTGTTAATTGAATCGGATTTCTTCTAGTTTCAAATCCACAGAAACTCTATAAGGGGTTTATCTGCAGATATAAAGAGACACAGACAGTATAACAGCCTCTGTTCAGACCTTTCATATCTCTCATATCTGTTTCAGATGTTCACCTGCAGCGGCAGGCCGCGTCTCGAACCGGCGGATACATCTTCATCATCATCATCATCTTCATCTTCATCATCACCTTCATCATCACCTTCATCAACACAGGCAGAATTGGGATTCAGGATTCTCATCGTGTCTGTTGGGAAATTGGTGAGTCCAAACTTTTAATTTAGGGGGGAAACATCCGATACGCGCACGCGCACGCACACGCACACGCACGCGTTCACAGACACCTGTTCACTGCTTCAATGAATATAGACTGTGTACATCTTGCATTATAATATTGCATTAATTGAGTAAACTATTCACATTGAGATATCAGCACTTTACTTTTCTCCCTTTTAATCTATATTTACCCCTTTCTTTAGAAATGCAAAAAGTACAAAAAAATAATTTGATGTATGTAAATGCTTAAATGTTAATTTACTGTTATTTGTACATATTTTAACCAATTTAAGTATATTTTTAGCCAATTTAAAGGACAAAAACAAATAGATTCTTGTCAAATTCTTGACAAAATGTGTTGTTTTATTTTGCTAAGTTAAAATGCTTTCTGGAAGTACCACAATATTCATTATTTTAATGTAATTAAAAGAGTCACTTGTGTTAGAGGCTGTCTGTCTGTGGTGTGGTGTGTTGTTTTGGGATTTTGCTTTTCATCTGATGGTGTGGCACTAGGACCCAGCGCTGACTGAAATTAAGGACACAACCACCACATAAGAAGCTTACAGTATTTAATCTGCAGGGCCTAAACACACACACACACACACACACACACACTTCTAGACACACTCAGGTCGTAATTCTGCAGGCTTGGACTGAATTGGTCACATTTGTATCCGTTGCTGCTGTGGTTCCTGTGTGTTGTTTTTGCTGGTCTGAAGTTGTAAATCTAATAGCTCTGTATGATGACTCTGTACAGTGTGAGTGTATGAAAGCCTCTTTCACATCTCGTATTGAGGTTTTAAAGCGCTGTGAACTCAGTGCTGGTGTTTTCTGTAGAATAAAACAGAGCGAGAAACCACCTGTAGATCTGACTAGAGCTGAAAGTTCACCACATCAGTAAAGCTGCTCAAAACTAGAGCGTACTTTGATCTCAAACTCTTCAGGCCTGTTCACGTCACAGAGAAGAACTCCAGCGTTCCCGTCTCTCAAACAGCAGATCATGGCGCTGGCAACACTAAGGTCATGGGATCAGTTCCCAGGGAATGCATGATAATATTCCCAGCAACATTCTCAGAATGGTCTAACAAGGTTCTTTCAAACTCATGAATACAGTTCTTACAGTAACATTAATAGAACGTTCATTCAGAGTTATCTGGTCTTTACTGATGTTCTCAAAATGATAGTACAAAAACATTATTTATACATCGTTTTTATTTCTTAAACATATAGTTGGACATTTTTTAAATGTTACACTTGTTTCAGAATGTTTAGAGAACATTCAAAAGTAACATTCCCATTATGAAACATTTTACAGTTTTTTTTTCAGCTGCTCACACACATTTTCAGAACTTTGCCTCTTTTTTTTTCAAAACTTTACACACAAATCCAAGAACTGCACACACAGAATGCAAAATGCCTCACATCTCTTCCAAAATATCACAAACACATCTCAAAAGCAAACACCTTTGCCATGCGTAATATTAATTCCTGTTAGATTTGTGTGTGTTGCATAGAGAACTGTGTGTTGTGTTTTACAAAAAGTGTTTTATGAAATTGAAAACTGAGTCAAAGGCTGAGAATTAGTGTATGTTGTGCAGATCTGGTGTGTGCTTCTGCTGTTTGAGTGACAGCTTTCAGAAACTGTGAGACAATTTTGTGTGCAAGCAGTTGAAAAAAAAATGAAATATTTAAAAAAAATGAAACATTTTGAACGTTCAGTGAACATTCAGAAATAGCATTTTCGTAACTTCTAATATTTTTGTTAGCTGTGTAAACCTTGAATATGATGCAATTTGGATAAAAGCATGCATAAATGTGTCTGAGAGAGTAATACAGTAGTGACTTTACAGTTATGTATTTGGCAGATGCTTTTATCCAAAGTAACCCTCATTGCATTCAACGTTTACGTTTGATCAGTTCATGCATTGCCTGGGAATCGAACCCATGACCTTGCGTTGCGAGCGCCATGTTTGAGCTACAGGAACATTTGCTCAAAATGTTCAAACATCATCTGTGTAAATCTGCTCTCTCTAACACCCTATCATGGTATTTACAGAACTGGATACACACGCATAACACACACACACACACACACACAGTTCAGCCGATTTGTCATAATATGCTTTATCTGAAAAGTAAGTATCTTACCTCGGGATAAAGAGGGGAAAGAGGCGTTTGTAGTGAGATTGTGAGCAGAGGACGCGACAGAGACAGACAGCAGGAGTGAAATTGGACGAGAAACACACGTTTGTGTGAGGAGTTTGTGTTTTGGTGCACAGGAGAACATGTGATGAAGCAGACGGACAGAGAAAGACGTCTGACAGACACACAGGTACATGTGAGCGAGACGGATGGAGATCTGGATGAAGTGAAGGAAAGGGCCAGAGGAAGAGAGTGGGCGGGGCTTATTCACCTCATGTTTGACTGTTTCAAACTTAACGCTTTATGATTGTTTATTAGTTGATTTAGTCTATGTGCTACACATCTGGATGTGTTAGAGATCCAGTCCAGTGCGATGTTGAGTTTCCAGAGCTGTTGAATACTTTAAAACAGTTTTCACTCCGAAATTGCTAGTCAATTAAATGTGAAATTGTCATGTATATTTAAGTATAAGTATATATTTCTCTCTGGTATTACTGTAGGAATAGATCAGATGTGTGTATTATTGAGTTTGTGTTGAACTCTAGTTAATCAGGATTGTAAAGAGCATGTAAAAGGCCTGTAGCTTCATTGAGTTTAGCTGCGTTTGTGTCTGAGTCAGAAAAGAGTTCATTTCATTTGAAAGATGTTTTCACTGAATGTTTTTTATTGTGCCGAAGCGATGCTAAATGATCCGGTTATCCACACAGACGCTGTTAGAAGAATTTTAATAAAACTGACCTGAGTGTTGAGAAATGGAGATTGTAATTGGCACTTCTCTTTTCTAAACCTTACATGCATCTAAAATTACATTTTTTATAACATAACCTTGCAGTCATGAGAATGAAGTCATTTAGAGATTGTTTTGAAGACATTCATAGATGAGCTGATGAAGAGACATATGAGACATCTGGACTCAGACAGATTGATAATCCACAGCAGACAGCAGCAGGTGGCTGTCTGAGTGTGTGTGTGTGTGTGTGTGTGTGTGTGTGTGTGTGGAGATTACACAGATCTCTGTAGCTCTCACCCCGGTGCTCCTCGAGTGGCAGTCAAAAAAAAAAAAAACACAATTATATATATATTTTTTCAATTAAATACTGTATTTTAAATTATTAATGTTTATTATTTCAAATTTTGTATTTTTAGGGTACTAATTATATTTATGGAACAGTTATGATGCATTTCTTACCTGTTAAGCACATTTTTAGCACAGTACTGAAAATTAAATTTCCATCTTGAATGTTTTATCACTCTAAAAAAAAAATGGTGCTATATAGCACTAAAAGTGGTTCTTGGCTCGTAATCATAGGGGAACCACTTTTGGTGCTGTATAGCACCATATCTTTAAAGGTGGTGAACCTTTGTCAAACGGTGCAATGTAGAACCATAAGAGGTGTCATATTGCATTGTATTTCTTCAACAAAAATGGTGCTAAACAGCACCAACAGTGGTTCTTTGGCTCGTAAAGAACCTTTAAAGGAGCTTAACAGGTTCTTTGTACGGCAGTGGTGCTATATAGCACTTTAATCACCCCAAAGAACCATGAAGAACCACTGAAGCACCAAGATTTGGTGCTATACAGCACCAGAAGTGGTTCCCCTATGATTACGAGCCAAAGAACCACTTTTAGTGCTATATAGCACCAATTCTTTTTTTTTTTCAAATGTAAAACACGGACTTTGTTTGCTCTCTTTTTAAAGAAGCCACTTGGCAGATTATCACTGAAGGAAAAAAAGTTTTTAAAAAAGTTAAACTAAAAAAGATTATAGAAGTTTGTTTATTAATATGAAAAATGCACAAAAATACTATTTTTAAGCTTAATATGCAGTATATATTTTCCAAAACAGGTTTTACTCTAAAACTGTGAGAAAATTAAAACAAGTTATGTTCCAAATTTGAGGTTGATGTTTTAAAAAATGAGCTTTCAGTAATATTTAGTTTGGGTGCAGTACCAAATGTTTCCACTACATTTGTTTCCCATTTATTTCACACAAGTGGGAATATTTTTGCCTTTTTATTTATTTATTTACACTGAACAAAATTATAAACACAACACTTTTGTTTTTGCCCCCATTTTTCATGAGCTGAACTCAAAGATCTAAGACTCTTTCTATGTACACAAAAGGCCTATTTCTCTCAAATATTGTTCACAAATCTGTCTAAATCTGTGTTAGTGAGCACTTCTCCTTCACCGAGATACTCCATTCACCTCACAGGTGTGGCATATCAAGATGCTGATTAGACAGCATGATTATTGCACAGGTGTGCCTTAGGCTGACCACAATAAAAGGCCACTCTAAAATCTGCAGTTTTACTGTATTGTGGGGGGGGGTCCGAAAACCAGTCAGTAACCACCATTTGCCTCACGCAGTGCAACACATCTCCTTCACATAGAGTTGATCAGGTTGTTGATTGTGGCCTGTGGGATGTTGGTAGTTCATTTGGGTTTCACTTCAGTGATTTGAGGAGGTTTATGTGATTCTGCATAATGTTAATCATAGGAAATGTCCCAATGAACCTGAATTGGCTCTGATTGTGTTGAACTGTGCAGTGAAGTAATGAATCACTGTTTCTGATGTTGGGCAACAGGAAGTGATGTAAATGCTAACAATGATTTGTTGTTCTGTGTGTGTGTTTAAAGCAGATATGGAGTCTCATTCACACAGAATGATTAATAAGCTCAGGTTCGATTGTGTTAATTGTGCACGCTTCACACACACACACACACACACACACAAACACAAGCCATGTGTCCCAGCATAAGCCTTCATGCATGAGTGCACAACACATTCTGTTTGTGCTTGGGTACATTGTGAATGTGTGTGTGTGTGTGAGAGAGCTGGTGCTGATGGGGTCAGGGGTCGGGTGGTGGTACAGTGGTAGAGGGACGCGTGCGCGTGTGTTTGTGTCCAGATGGCATCGGCTGATGGAGAGAACGGCAGTAATGCAGCAAGTGGAACAGTAGCACTAATCCACCTCCATCCTGCACGTGCCACACAAGCACACACACACACACACACACACACAAACACACACACACACACAGTCTGGTATTTGTGGTTTACGGGGACTCTCCATAGGCGTAATGGTTGTTATACTGTACAAACTGTATATTCTATTGCCCTACACCAACCCTACACCTAAACCTACCCCTTACAGGAGACTACAGGCAAATTTGAAGTGTCCTCATAAACCATGTTTACATTGTAGTACCCATGTTATTATACACATTTGTGTCCTCATAAACGTATATATAGCAGTACACACAAACACACACACACACACTCACTCTCGCACAAACACACGTTTGTTTTTATGAAAAGTGGGGACATCCCATAGGCGTAATCAGGGCTGGACTGGTAATCGGGTATACCGGGCATTTTCCCGGTGGGCCGAAGCACTTTAGGGGCCGACAGAATGTTTTTTTTACATTTTTGCCAAGGACCATCACGCAGGGACAGCAAGCAGCCAGTGGCCCATTGGTTTGTCTCCTGTAATGACAGTGTCCTCACAATGCGTTATAGACGGAGCGATGAAGATTCCTCGTCGGTTTTTCCCACGTTTTCCCAGCAGCTTGCTCTGCGGTGAGTGATGCAGCGTAAAGAGCCAGGAGGAGGAGCGGAGAGCAGCTGAAGCGGTAAAGTGCTTGATAGGGACTCGCTACGGAGGCAGGCATCTATCCTATAATGTGTGCGCGAGCCATGAGTGTAGAATACGTTTAGATTTAAATTAAAAAAGACACGATATTGTCCGACTTGACGTTTTAGTCTTAAGCTATCCCAAAAGTTTTTGAACAGTAAAATTTTGAATGTTTTTTAAAGAATTCTCTTCTGCTCACCAAGCCTGCATTTATTTGATCCAAAATACAGCAAAAGCAGTAATTGTCAGGATTGTGGACTGTCCTGTGTGTGTCTCTCCCATGTGTTCCCTGTGACCCAGTGTCTCCCTCACGTTGATTATTGATTTGATTCAGATGTGTCTCGTCTTCCTCCCTAATTGTCTGTGTATTTAAGGTCTTGTCCTTTCTGTTAGTGTTGCCGGGTCTCTTACATCAGTGGTGCTGCTTGTGTGTTCCCGTTTGCTCTGTGTTGGAAGAATTAAAAGACTGTTGCTTGTATTCTCTCCTCGTTCATCGCTCTGCTCCGTAGGCTAGTGTGACAGTAATATTGTGAAATATTTTTACTATTTAAAATAACTGCTTTCTATTTGAATATATTTTAACATGTAATTTATTCCTGTGATATAAAGCTGAATTTTCAGCATCATTAATCCAGTCCTCAGGGTCACATGATCCTTCAGAAATCATTCTAATATTATTATTATCTATTATTATTATCAATATTCAAAACAGTTGAGTATATATTTTTCTGGATTCTTTGATGAATAGAAAATTCCAAAGATCAGTGTTTATCTGAAATAAAAAGCTTTTGTAACATTTACACTACACCATTCAAAAGCATTTAAATTGATGATGATAAAGACATTTATAATGTTACAAAAGATTTTTATTTCAGATAAATGCTGTTCTTCTGAACTTTCTATTCATCAAAGAAACCTGAAAAAAAAAGTATACTCAGCTCAGCTGTTTTCAACATAATAATAATCAGAAATGTTTGTTGAGCAGCAAATCAGCATATTAGAATGATTTCTGAAGATCATGTGACACTGAAGACTGCAGTAATGATGCTGAAAATACAGCTGCGCATCACAGAAATAAATTACAGTTTAACACATATTCACATAGAAAACAGTTTTTTTAAATAGTAAAAATATTTCACAATTTCACAAAACAATAAAAAAGTCTGGGACACCATGAAAAAGATGACCGGTTTATCCTCATCTAACAAATGTATTGTAACAGACAACGAAGTCAGTTTTGCTAATGAACTAAATAATTTTTTCACAAGATTTGAACCCACAAGTAACAATGAACTTGTTAACATCGTACTGTCTTCTTCTCAAAAGATAGTTATCGATGTTGAGGAAGTTAGGAAGACTCGGTCTATTAATATCAGAAAAGCTGCAGGTCCAGATGGATGCGCCCCTAGCCTTATTAAGAGCTTTGCTTGTGAACTAGCTCCAGTATGGCAACCAATCTTTCAGGCCTCCATTGACTTACATATGGTTCCGATAATATGGAAAATTTCAACCATAAAACCGATACCAAAAATACTCTGTCCAAAAGAATACAAAGATTATAGACCCATAGCTCTTACGTCAGTAATTAGCAAATGTTTAGAAAGAATACTACTTAAACATTTGGTCAATAATGTCAAAGGAAAACTTCAGTTTGCATATAAACAAGGTAGCAGTACCGAGGACGCAGTGGCTGCCTTCGTGCACATGATTGCCAAGCATCTAGATAAACGTAACTCTTATGTTAGAGCATTATTTCTTGACTTTTCATCTGCGTTCGACACAATTCAAGTTAACACTCTTGTGTCGAAACTAATGCAGTTAGACGTGAATCCATACTTAATTAAATGGTACACCTCTTTTCTTACCAATAGAACCCAAAGAGTTAAAGTGAACAATGTCTTGTCAACAGAAGTAAAAACAAATGTTGGCGTACCTCAGGGTTGTGTAAGCTCTGCTATGTTATTTACTCTGTATACAGATGATTGTCGATCAAACAGGACTGACCAATATATTTTAAAGTACTCCGATGATACTGTGTTAATATCATTATTGAATAACCAAGAGTGTTCAGAACAGCATCAATTGGGGGTATATAGATTGGTCGAGTGGTGTGACTTTAATGAAATCAGTATTAACATCAAAAAAACCGAGGAGATAGTATTTGGGCTTGCTTCAGACATTCACACAACACCTGTTGTCATACAGAGAACATCAAACAAGTTGAAGTATACAGGTATCTAGGAGTATGGATAGACAGCAAATTATCATGGAGAGATCATATAGATAGTATTTGCAAAAAATCAATGCAAAGAATCTACTTTCTCCGTAGATTGAGGTCATTCGGAGTAAGAAAGCAGATTCTCCTCTTATTTTTTATGTCTGTAATCATGAGTGTTTTGCAATACTGTAACTCAGTTTGGTATATGAGTCTATCTGTTAGTCTAAAAACAAAGCTAATGAACTTACTAAAAATGTGCTCCAAAATAGTGGGTCAGCCACTTCAAAAAGCATATGAACTATCCTATTATAATAATCTTGTAAAACTAGCCAGTAATATTGTCTCTGAACCTAATCATGTGTTGTATGATGAATTTGTGCTGTTGCCATCTAATCGACGGTATAAGGTCCCAAGATACAGTCGAATTAAGCTAAAGAATTCATTTGCACATCAAGCTGTATTAGCGTTGAATAATTCATCAAAAAGGTAAATCTGTCCCAGAGATTACAAGGTTTTTTTGTTTTTCTTTGTGTTATGTTTGAGAAAGTCTTGTTTATGTGATAAAGTATTGCAATTTTGAGTGAACCTGCTGTAACGCAAGACAAATTTCAGACTTTGTCTGACAATAAAGTGTATCGTATCGTATCGTAATATTACTGCTTTTGCTGTACTTTGGATCAAATAAATGCAGGCTTGGTGAACAGAAGATACTTCTTTAAAAAACATTAAACATCTTACTGTTCAAAATCTTTTGACTGGTAGTGTATATATATATATATAAATATATATAAAATCGGCCAATTTTTTGTCCCAGTCCAGCCCTGGGTGTAATGGTTTTTATACTGTACTTACTGTATGTGCTATTGTCCTACACCAACCCTACACCTAAACCTACCCCTTACAGGAGACTGTGCATTTCAACTTTCCCCAAAAAAACTAATTCTGAGTGATTTATAAGCGTTTTGAAAAGTGGGGACATGGGTCAATGTCCTGAGATGTCACCTTCTCCTTGTAATACCTGCCATACCTTTGTCATTATGCAAATTTATGTCCTCATTTGTCACAAAAACGCGCACACTCTCTCTCTCACACACACACACACACGCACTATTTTTCTTTAAATAGTGCAGTAATCCCAGTGGTCCGTTGCTTCACAGAGAAAACTGCTGGATAAACTATGATCTAACACACAACTAACCTAGAACAAAACAAGAGCTCATGCTCAATATTGTTCAAACATTTGGAATCATTAATAATTAAGGATTACAGTTTGTTTTTGTTTTTTTACAGTTTTTCTCGATTGCTAACACATTTTTGTTTTGCCCAATTTACCAAACCATTCATACAGTTCTCAAAACAAAGATTCAAAACTTTGAACACATTTCACCTGCTTTCACGCACCTTCCAATTTGCACAGTGTTTTCTGCAAAACTCTACACAAAAACATCATCATTTTGCACAGGTTTAACAATGTTCTCATTCAGAAAGCACAAACACACAATATAATTAACTCAAGCATCAAAAAATGATCAAAGGTCATCTGTTCCTGATGAAATGCAAAGCACTATAGTTGAGCATGTTCTTCTGCATGCACTGACCGTGAGGGGAGTCGGCCTACAGGCTCAACTACAAGGTTTCAATACTACTGACACATACAATATAATTACAGTACATACTGTAGCAGCAGTACTTCAGATGAGAGAACTTTCATTATTATGTGTACAGTAAATACTGTACACCCTCAAACTCATTACTGTTGAATTGATTTGTAGCCAAGTAGTCCTTACATGTACTCTGTTTTTGCAGAACTGAGAGACGACTGTCGTACAACTTTTCTCTTGTAGTGATTTCGTTTACTGTAAGATCTCTTTACAGTAGTCTAATGAAAGTAAACTTTTCTTAAAGTTTATTGCTGAATTTGACTGTATCTGCACCCCTCTATTTATGTCGAATACTGTAACAGTAACAGACATCGACTAGCAAAAGGATTCCTGTTTCCCAAAAGGAGGTTTTTGTAACAGTGTTTTGAATAGATCTCACAAGTGTTCTGTAGTCAGTGAAGTATTCTGTGTATTTGACAGCTTTGTGTATCATCTGAGGCCAAAGTTTGAGTCTGACAAAAGAGAATGTGTTTTTGACTAAACTATTTGATTTTGACCTGGAAGTTTGAAGTTTGCACAAGTTGGTGTGTAGTTTTGAGATTGTGTTTATAGTTGTGAGAAAATGATGAATTGTGTGTTAGCAATCGACATAAACTGTAAAATTGCTTAGACACTAAATGTGATACTTGAGTCCCACTTAGTGGAAACATTCACTTATAGTCAATCTTTAGACCAAGTCTGCAAAACTACAAGCACATTACATACTTTAAACTCTGTTTGATACTGTAAAACAAACTTTTTGCAAAACTCTAAACACAGGTATACATTACACACATCATTCGAAACTAACAGCTAATTTTTTTATTTTGGGAAACAGTGCTATTTTAATGCCACGCTCATTTACTGATGACCTAAACACAGTGATCATGTGTGAAAACACATACATCATTCGTTCACTTAGTAATCCAAACTCTTTTTCTTTTTTCTTTTTTTCTCGAAAAAAATGATTTGTACCCCCTTGCATTTCTGTTTGCATTGTATCTATATTGTACAAAGCAGACTTGGCCTATATGCATATTCAGTACACATACACACACACTGATCTATCTATCTATCTATCTATCTATCTATCTATCAAGCCAAGTCAGAAAGTCTACTTTATTTCTAAAGTGCTTTATACAATATAGATTGGTTCACAGCAGCTTCACAATAGCATCAAATTCACATTCTGCTGGAAAGCAGCTCTAACAACTCAATAGTGTCATTCTACAGCTCAAGTTAGTTCAGTATTGATTCAGTCCAGTTGCATAATTGTGTAAAAATAATCAGTCATGCATATTGTATATACAGTGTATATGTGCATGTGCATGTACAGTGTGTGAGAGAGCTGTGACAAACTCCTGTTCTTCACTGCTCTCTGAACAAGCAAAAGTCACATGAGAGTAGTGTTTTACATTTTTCACATCTGTGTGTAGTTTGGTGTGTATGTGGCTAATTATTTTATGTTTGTGTGTAGAGTAACTATGCAAAAATACAATTTTTAGAAGAGTTAAAACAGTTTTCAAAGAAGTGTTTGCTTTTACAAGATGTGTGTGACGTTTTGTATGTTGTGTGTGTGTCTTGTGGTTTTGTGTGTAGAGTTTTGAGAAATGGAGCCATAGTTTCAAAAACTGTGTAAGCATTCTGAAAAAATTGTAATAGCAGATCTCTTCTGCCCATCAAGGCTTCATTTATTTGACCAGAAATACAGTAAAAATAGTTAAATATTATTACAATTTAAAACAGATGTTTTCTCTGTGAATATCTGTTAAGCTGTAATTTATTTCTGTGATGCGCAGCTGTATTTTCAGCATCATTACTGCAGTCTTCAGTGTCACATGATCTTCAGAAATCATTCTAATATACTGATTTGCTGCTCAACAAACATTTCTGATTATTATCAATGTTGAAAACAGTCGTGCTGCACAATATTTTTGTGGAAACTGTGATACATTTCATTCACAGATGAATAGAAATTTCAAAAGAACAGCATTTCTTTGAAATAGGAATCTGATGCTGATTTCTTTAGTGTTTCTGGAACATTACAGTAAAACAGTCCTCTGTAGCATCTACAGTAGCTGCAGTGACTGTCGCTGTAATCTCAAAGGGGTTTGGAGACATTCTCTCATTTTCTACAGTCGTCTGTGAAAACAATGATGCTCAAACTGATGCCAAGTGTTTGTTTCATGATCACACAAGGTGCTGGACTGATTTGAACTCCTGACCACACACACACACACACACACACACACACACACACACACACACACACAGGGTCTCACAATGGTTCTCTGATTCTTAATTGGCGCTGTAATCCTGAGGAATGTCTCTAATTAGCAAATACTGCAGTTCAGATTCTTACCAGCCTGTTCCTGCACAACACACACACACACACACACACACACACATGTTTGTTTTTGTGAAAAGTGGGGACTCTCCATAGGCGTAATGGTTTTTATACTGTACTTACTGTATGTGCTATTGTCCTACACCAACCCTACACCTAAACCTACCCCTTACAGGAGACTGTCTGCTATTTCAGATTTTCAATACACTCCATTCTGTGTGATTTAGAAGCGTTTTGAAAAGTGGGGACATGGAGTAATGTCCTGAAAAGTCACCTTCTCCTTGTAATACCTGTCATACCCTTGTCTTTATACAAATTTATGCCCTCATTTGTCACAAAAAACGCGCACACCTGACCCATCACGCACTGCAAATGTACCTGAACCTTCACCTGTCTGTGTGTGTGTGTATATGTGTTTTTGTGACATATGAGGACACAAATTTGTATAATGACAAGGGTATGACAGGTATTACAAGGAGAAGGTGACTTTTCAGGACATTACTCCATGTCCCCATATTTCAAAAAGCTTATAAATCACACAGAATGAGGTTTTTTTGGGGAAAGTTGAAATGCACAGTCTCCTGTAAGGGGTAGGTTTAGGTGTAGGGTTGGTGTAGGGCAATAGCACATACAGTAAGTACAGTATAAAAACCATTACGCCTATGGAGAGTCCCCACAATTCACAAAAACAAATGTGTGTGTGTGTGTGTGTGTGTGTGTGAGAGTTATTGAGGGTGACAGCGGGTCTGTGTATTAGGGTTCATGCATCAGTCCTGCAGCCTGTTTTAGCCTCTCTAATCTGGATTTACCGTCAGCAGTGTGTCAGCAGCACACACACACACACACACACACACACACGGACACACACGGACACACACACACACACACAAGCTGAACCAGCACAGCCTGGCACAGAGAGAAACATAGACGAGACGTTGTGGAGACATTCATTAATTTCCAAAGTTCTGCAGAATCTGATCTGATCTATCAAACAACATGAACAAAACATGAATTAAAGCAGACCGGTTTAAATACATCAGTATCTGTTCACTGCAGGTACTTAAAATTTGTGTGAATGTGATTCATCAGATCAAGTGTCTGTATCTGCAGTATCGTCTCTCATACATCACTTTTCTTCAATATGTTTGACGTAAACAAAAACAAGCACAATATGTCCTGGTTTAGCATTTCAAACCCCACAAACTCTGTTAAATTTTCTTCACTGTAAAAAAATTATTCTTCGAAGTTGTATACAAAGATTATTGAAGTAAATTTTACAAGAAGATGCTATTTCAGTCTTTCTACTTCAAAATTTTATGTTGCATTCAATGTGTTACTTGCCATTTTCTTTGTGAAATTTACTAGCAGTTTCTGAGTGAAAACTGATTCAAAGTAATTTCTACATCTGGTTTAAGTGAGATTGTAAAGTGTATTCGGTAACACTTTATTTTAAGGTCTCTTAACTAGTTGCTAATTAGCATGCATATTAATAGAATATTAGCCATTTATTAGTAGTAATTAAGCACATATTAATGCGTTATTCTACATGACCGTATTCTACATCCCTAATTCTACCCAATACCTAAACTTAACAACTACCTTACTTACTATTAATAAGCAGCAAATTAGAAATTTATTGAGGGAAAAGTCGTAGTTAATAGTTAATAAGTGTTCCCTATTCTAAAGTGTTACCGTGTATTCATAATACGTGACACATGATCTGATATGTAATGACATTCAGACATTTGTAAGTGTGACTGACGTAAACAGATATTTGCTAGGCTGCTGTATGTGTTTTCTTTAGACCATCATGACTTATTTGATGTGCTGTTTCTCTGTTTCAGGGTTCCTTACACTGGATTCTAGATGTTTCTTCTTCAATGCTGCCCAGACTCTTCTAGTGTTTGTTACAAGGATATTTTCAGGTTATTTTTTCCAATTATATGTCACAAACAGCTCACCAGAACTGAATATTCTCCTCTTCGAGGCAAGACAGGTGAATAGGGTAAAAAAATATATAAATACACATCACCATACATCCCCAGTTCATTGACATTATTTTAAATGTTTATGCACTGATTATCCAATTCTTGTTGGATTTTGTTGACATATTAGAATGAAAGATTTTTACAGAAGGGATCTTGGATTTCTCTTTTTATCACTCCATGAATCACAAAATACTGTCAACAGACAGAAATCAAATACATTTTCGCCATTGTTTTAAGGAATAGAATGTTATATAAATCAGTGTGAATAATATATGAACAAACCCTTCTGTAAAAACCTTCAGAATATAGAGAGGAATAAAACTCTAAGTTTTGGTGTATGTAAGTGCTGCAGAAGTGGAGAAAAAACTCATCCTTTAAAGATATGCATTTTCGCCATGTTTTTAGGAATAAAATGTTATATAAATCAGTGTGAATAATATATGAACAAACCCTTCAGTAAAAACCTTCAGAATATAGAGAGGAATAAAACTCTAAGTTTTGGTGTATGTAAGTGCTGCAGAAGTGGAGAAAAAACTCATCCTTTAAAGATATGCATTTTCGCCATGTTTTTAGGAATAAAATGTTATATAAATCAGTGTGAATAATATATGAACAAACCCTTCAGTAAAAACCTTCAGAATATAGAGAGGAATAAAACTCTAAGGTTTGGTGTATGTAAGTGCTGCAGAAGTTGAGAAAAAACTTTTAAAGATATGTATTGTAAATGAAATCTACAGACGCAAATAGAAAAAGTACAATAAAATTAACTTTTAAATGTGTATTTTGGATGCTTTCTTTCCACTAGTCCAAAACAACGCTTTATGAAAAGCCAAATAGCCCCAAATATCAAAACTTACCAATACAATGCAGTGTCTTGCCTTTATAATCTGTAAATCTTTGGTAAAAAAAAAAATAATAATAATAATGATATTATCTAATGATTTTCTTTTTTTAAATATATTTTTTTAAGAGATGCAACATAAAAGTGCATGTAATAGTATGATTCATCTTATGTCCAAATTAAAATGCTTTAATTTCATATTTGGTTGTAACATATTACAAGTTACATATCATTTGTTATCTGAAATGATAGTAATTATCACTTGTAAAACATAGAACCAAACCAATCTTAGTTCAACAGATGTTTAAATGAAGTTAAAAATGTAATAACTTATATGTGTTTATATTCTCACCAGTGAATTTATGTCATATGTACATGTAGCTCTTTTTGTTAATGCAGCTGAATCAGAACAACTGAACCTGCGGCTCAAATAGAGCCATGACGGTTTATAATAGACGCATCACTGTCAGAGTAAATCTGAGACTTTATCTGTCCACTGTAACCCGCTTTACGCTTCCGTGAACTCTAAAAAACCTGTGACTTAAATAACTGCAACTCACCGTCAGACATCTACTGGATCTAAACATGGAGCAGAACTTCTGCATTTCAACAGGGTTCTGCTCCATTCTCAACTGAACTTAAAATTACATTTAAAGTACAATTCTATTATGCAATTTGAGTTTAATTTGAATTGAGGCAGCAATCCTGCAACATTAATTTAACAAAATAGAATTAAAATCCACTGAAGTTCAAAGAAATAGATATAACTGTCTTTTTAAATAAAAACTAAATTGAAATATGGATTTGACAAAACCTTGATTTAAAGTTTAGATTTTTAATAGGACTAGATAGACCTAGATAAATAAATAAATAGGACTTGGAGCTTAAGTGTTAAGAGCAGCACAATTTGAAGGCAATTGTTTTTGTTTGTTTGTTTATAATTTGTTAATATACTGTATATTTGTTAATGTAAATAGTAAATTGTAGTCATTAAAACAAAATCAAAACTTACCATGTCTACTGATTTTTTTCTGGTATATCTGTGTGAGTTATAATGGTTTATACGTTAAAAACACTAATTAATTATAAAATGAACATGCAACATAATCAAAATAGACAGTATATGGTGACATACTGTAAATAGTAGACAGTGTGGTTTATGATGTGTAAATTCCAGTGGTTCAGAACTCTTGTCTGATTTTGTTGACATATTTAGTTAAAGATTTTTCCACTCCATAAATCAGAAAATATTTTTTTGCCATGTTTCTATGAATGAAAATGTTGTATGAATCAGTGTGAATCATATATAAACAAACCCCTCAGTAAAAACCTTCAGAACATAGATAGGAATAAAACTCTAAATTTTGGTGTATGTAAGTGCTGCTGAAGTGGAGAAACAAACTCTTAAAACATGTATTGCAATTGAATCTACAGACGCAAATAGAAAAAGTGCAATAAAACAAACACTTAAATGTGTTTTGGGGATTTTTTTTCTTTACACTAGTCTGAAACAACATTTCATAGAAAGCTAAACAGCCTAAAATCAAAAAAATTGATTAAAACATGAGAAAAAAAAGAAATTGCTAGTAAATTTGACAAATTATTACAAATAAACAGCAAGTAACACATTAAATTAAACATGAAATGTTAACGTAGAAAGACTGAAATAGTATTTTCTTGCAAAACATACTCTAATAATTTTTGTATTATTTACAGTTAAAAAAAAAAATCATTTATTTCATTATAATCATTATTCAACAGTCTATTTAAAAAGAGTGAAAGAGTATGCATTATTCCATGCTGAACAAACAGTGTGTGATTGTGTGCTGATCCTGCACTGCCTCCTGCTGGTCACGATGCAGCATCTCCGTTCTGCTCTTTCTGATTTCCACAATCAGATTCAGCTGCACATCTTTAATATCTGATCAATCTGTTGCTGTTAGAAGATTCCCACTGATATCAGAGAGATCGACACAAAGTTACTGGCTGAGTCCAGAAGCTCCAGAGAAGCAGCTGAAGCTTGGTTCTCTCCTGCAGAAGGTCAAGAGTGTTTCAAGGAGTTCAGAGATCTTTATCATCATGAGTGTCAGGAGTTTCTGTGTTCTGCTGCATTATTGTACAGGAAGTACAGTCAGGCTGCACAGACGACACACGCTGATGCACTGCAGCACTGAAAGTGTTCAACACACACACACACACACACACCTCTGTGTCTCTCTCTCTCTTTCTTTCTCTCTATGTTGTTTGATTCTCACACACACAACGAATACTCTAAACTAAGATATTTTCACAATTGGGTTTTATGTTCTCAAACTCTCTCTCTCTCTCTCTATTTCAATTCAATTAAATTCAATTCAGCTTTATTAGCATGACTGTGCAGCACAATGTTGCCAAAGCATTAACATATATATAACAACAACATAAAAAACAACATAAATAATAATAAATAAAATCCATCTAAATAAATGAAAAGATAAAGTAAGTCAGTTTAGAGTTAATCATGTTTAACATCTAACATCTCTCTATTTCTCTCTCTCTCTCTCTCTCTCTCTCACACACACACACACACACACACACACACACCCTAAACAGGAAATAAAGCGAGATGTAAATGAGGTGAGACAGAGGAAGAGGTTGTGCATTCTAGAGTGTGAGTGAGTGTGTGTCAGTTTTCCTGCAGCAGTGAGCGCACACACACACACACACACACACACGCACACAAACACACACACACACACACACATGATCTGAGCACTGCCGTGTGTGTTTGTGTGATGATGGACGTTCTGGAGATCTCCACACGAAACCCTCAGGATGACTTTGAGATTCTGCTGCGGGTCGGTGGAGGAACGTATGGAGAAGTTTATAAGGTACCTCGCTCTCTTTTCTCACTGTTTCTCTCTTTCTGTTTCTAGTCTGATTCACAGCTTTTAAGGACACGGGTTTATAAGAGGTGTGCGTGTGTTTCAGGCCTCTGGTGAGGTGTGTAGGTATTTAGAACAAATAGTTTTGTGTTGTTTCTGGTTATTCACTCACTTTCCGTGTGACATGAACCACAAACGAGAAACATTCAATCTGTTAATCACAAATACTTAGTTTCCTGCCTCTCTCTCTCTCTCTCTCTCTCTGTCTTTCATTTTTAAGGCTGTATTCATCCTCTGCCTAAAAATGTGTGTACCTCCTTTCACACTGACTCAGAGATGTGTGTGTGTGTGTGTGTGTGTACCTGTTTAACTATACTGTGGGGCAAATTTGTACCCAGAAGTGAACTAAACCTGAAGAAAAAAAAAAAAAACCAAACCTCCTTGAAAACAGTTGAAGTCCCCATTTAGAGAGCTATATAAATGTATGTTTGCACACTGCAAAAAATGATTTGCTTTCTTAGTATTTATGTCTTATTCTCAAGTACAAATATATAAAAGTTCTTAAATCATAATGCATTTAACCAAGAAGCCAAATGACTTAAGAAATCTCAAAATGTCCCAAAATGAAGTGAGTTTTTGCTTAAAACAAGAGCAAATATTTGCCAATGGGGTCAGAAAATTGAACTTAATTCAAAGAGAAAGTAATAGTATTTTTCTGACACCATTAGCAGATGCTTTTCTTGTTTTATGCAAATAATTTTACAAAATTTTTCAGAAAACAAGACTTAAATATATAACCATTCTTAAATCAAGATGCATCTTAATTTAAGAACATTGAGATATTTAAACTGGAAAACAAGACAAAAAATACTGAGAAGGAACTTTAATTTTTTATTATTATTATTATTATTTTGCAGAGCATCTACTTAACCTTGTTTTATTACCTTATTAGGAACAAATTTTGTAAACTAAGTGCATGTTAAATACATGTTACAGTCATTGCATTTGTTGCATTCAAAAATGCAGAAGTTTCCTGTGAGGGTTATGCTACAGCATTTATAATTAGATAAACACGACTCTCCATTTAGAGAGGTGTGTAAATGTGACCCAGAAATGCGTTAAACCTCCCAAAACCTCCTTTTGTCTGGCGTCTTCGTTTGTCAAAACAGCAAGTAAAGGTTTTTTGTGAGGGTTTGTGTGTAAGGATTAGGTTATAATATTTATAACATAGTTTGAAAAAAGTTTATGCTATGTCCCCAATTCAGAGAGAGAAGTGTGTGTGTGTTCGTGGGTCAAAGTGCCACATCCGGTGTAATGTCTCAGGCCTGCGACGCCACATTGAGACCGAACGGTTAGCATTAATCAGCCTCAGATCTGTCGGACTCAGAAGTGCGCAGGGCTGATAACAGGAGTGTGAGGTCTCTGGGGATGCGGATGTGATTCCTGTCGTTAGAGAGCTGTGGTGTGTCGACTGTAATGACCCTAACCCACCATCCTATAGAGAATGAATGGTGCCAGAGCTCTGTTCGCTCATGCTGATTTACTGTAAAGCACAGCGCGTCTATAGAGGAGTGTGTGGCTGTGAATGTACCGCATCGCTGCTTCCTCTTTCCTCTCAAAAGCACCTTTGTGTGTGTCGATGTTTCACCTGTAGAGCTGATAAAACACTCCAGCGTGAGCAAACATGGACCAACAGCACACTCTTAAAAATAAAGGTGCTTCACGATGTCTTTTTTGACTAAATGATCACAAAAGGTTCTTTGTGGCAAAAGAAGGTTCTTCAGATAATAAAAAGGTAAGAAAGAGATGGTTCTTTAAAGAACCTTTGACTGAAGGGTTCTTTCTGGAACCAGAAATTGTTCTTTTATGGCATTGTTGTGAAGAACCTTTTAAGCATCTTTATTTTTAAGAGTGTAGAGGATAAGCATTAATGTACAAAATAAAAGATTTCATGAAGTCACTTTTGTCATTATTTACTCACTCAATCCCAATGACTTTCTCCTGTCGAGCAGAAAAGAAGATGTTTAGGAGAATGTTCATGCTGCTCTTTTACATACAGGCAAAGTGAACGTAAACTCTTGTGCAAAAATATCTTCTTTTTTTTTTTTTTTTTCTGGCCAAAATATACACTGTAAGCAGAGAAGTTAAATGAAATATATTTTTAAAATTGAAAATATATTTAGTTTCAACTTTCATATACCAAAATATAGTTTTACATACAGGCAAAGTGAATGTAAAACCAAAAATATTGTTTTTTTTTTTTTGTTTGTTTTTTTCTTCTGGCCAAAATATACACTGTAAGCAGTGAAGTTAAATGAAATATATTTTTGAAATTGAAAATATATTTAGTTTCATCTTTAATATACCAAAATATATTTTAAAATTAAATTTCCAGTCTTACCGTATAGCCTATTCTACATGCACATTTGGATGGAACAGCCCACAAGAGCTCAAAACTAGATTTATTACAATTCGTTAATGTTTATTTTTTTAAATAAAATTTTATAAACATGGTACATGCTCACATATTATAGAAAACATAAATACAAAAATACAGTTTTTTTCTTCAAATAAGAAATGTGAATGTAGTTTCATGGATTGAAAATGGTGACATACATTTTTAAATGCTTTTTAAAAATATATATATATTTATATTTTCAAGATATCTTTTCAAAAATACACACACACAAAAAAAAAACACATTGAAAGAACATATTTATTAATTGATTTGTATTTTTGCTATATGGGAATAGATGCTGTTGACGTCTGAGAAGAATAAAAAACACCTTATTAAAGTCGCTCATATGCCTCTACTGACGTTATACGATAGTTTGCACGCTTCTTTAAAACACACACACTTCAGGTGTGTAAACACCAGTGATGTTTGACATTATTAAAGGTGAACCTGGTAAAACATTCCTGGAGGGGAAAAATTTGACTTAAAAAGAATAGCTCACTGACAAATAGAATGAATGCGAGTGACGACAGAATGATTTCTTAAAATACAGTGCGCCAGTCATATAAACTACTGCTCTGATGCTTCTGTGGTACTTTTTGAAACTCAAAAACAGCTTATTCACCTCCATCATATGTGAAGCAGCATGTTCACATGCATTACATTACATTCTTCCTTTTCTTGTCAGAATATAAACCTGATCCAATCATCCGACTGTTCATTCTTCATTCATTATTACTGTCTGTTGAACAGCATTTTAACAACAGTCATTTACTTTACATTTGTGTCCCTGCAGCACAAAAGCAGTCATAAGCAGCACAGGTATATTTGTAGCAATGCATTGTATGGGTCAAAATTATCCATTTTTCTTTTATGCCAAAAATCATTAGGATATTAAGTAAAGATCATGTTCCATGAAGATATTTTGTAAATTTCCTACCGTAAATATATCAAAACTTAATTTTTATTAGTAATATGCATTGCTAAGAACTTCATTTGAACAACTTTAAAGGTGATTTTCTCAATATTTTGATTTTTTTGCTCCCTCAGATTCCAGATTTTCAAATAGTTGTATCTCAGCCAAATATTGTCCAACAAACCATACATCAATGGAAAGATTATTTATTCAGCTTCTCAAATTCAAATGGACCCTTATGACTGGTTTTGTGGTCATATATGTCAAATAATATATCTAATTCCATTCAGAATGTCATAAACTAAAATCATTAAGTTCAAATATATCAAATAATGTCTAATTATATTCAGAATATCAAAATCATCAGTTTGTATTGTGTCTAGTTTATCTATATAATTTCTGTCTTCACTTCTAAAGTGTGTGAATTGAATGCTTGAGGGGGTTTTAAATTCTAGAATACCTAAAATATGAAAATCATATTTGAACTTTTTGTCTCAAGAATTTGAATCTGTGAAAGTATTTTCAAAAGCGCCACTATTTAACATCAGGACTGATCAAATCTGTTGATCTGTTCCTGACCTAAAGAACCTGTTTGACACCAGCAGCGCTCACATGACTGCAGGTAACTGGTTCATCTCATTCCACAGCAGAAAACTCTCAGTCTGAACAGACACACACACTTGTGACAGTGTGTGTGTGTGTGTGTGTGTGTGTGTGAGGTCAGGAGGGTGCGGGGCTGTGGAAGAGTCCCGCCCCCGCAGAAGGTCCACACTGGGACACACACAGACACACACACACACACACTATATAAATACACACTCTAAAGGTCAGCTGTTGAGACACACGCAGACACTCTTAAAGTGCATAAACACACATTCTAAAGACGTTTAATTCTCATTATGGTTTTAATCCTGAGCTAATGAGATTTTCTGTCACCTAAACCGTCTTTTTCTTGATGAAAAGCTCTTTCAAAGATGAGGCTCTTTCCTGCTGTTCTGTGGCTTTTGGACATCATAAAATGTATTTTTAAAATAATTAATTGTGTAATCATGATGTAACACATCTGAGAAGTTATTTTGGTCAAGCTCAGGCCAATAAATTTAAGCATTTATGAAAAAGTCTATGAAATGGAAGTCCACCCTCGAAATCAATGAATAAAACAAGAACAGTTTGATTTTAAAAATGTTTGTTTTGTACATTATCTTAGAAAACTCATGTTCCTTTGTCTATTTATCAAGTCAAGCTTATCTGGTAATAAATTATTAATAATATCATTTAACATCTTTTGTTTTCAGATACAAATATATAGAAGATGTTCTATTTACTTTTTAAAGTAACACATTATCGATATGGCAATATATAATTAAAACGGATTTATTTATATATTTATTTATATAAAATTTTTCCTTTTTATTGATTTTTCCCCCTTTTTTTTACCATTTGAATTATAAGGACATTTGGGGTGTCATCAAAACCTAAGTACACATTATAAGGCTAAATTTGATTATGTAAATATTTCAAACCATCACACACACACACACACACATGTTTGTTTTTGTGAAATTGTGGACTCTCCATAGGCGTAATGGTTTTTATACTGTACTTACTGTATGTGCTATTGTCCTACACCAACCCTACACTTAAACCTACCCCTTACAGGAGACTGTGCATTTCAACTTTCCCCAAAAAAACCTCACTCTGTGTGATTCTGAAAAGTGGGGACATGCACTGTGAAAAATGACCGTGATTTTAACGGTAAAAACCTGTTAGATGGTTAACGGTAAGTTCCCCTAATATATACAGTGAAAAACTGTAATAGACATTTCAGACAATTTTACGATGAAATACCGCTTTTGGAAGTGAAAAAGAATGTAAAATTTACAGGGAAAGCCGTAAACTGACGTTCCCAGAATTCCCTGCATTGCATTTCAAATTTTGTTTGAATTTGATGTTTTTTCTTTGAAATAACTAGGTTTTTTCTTCGTTTTTTCTAATCAGTTATGTTCATTAGGGTTGTATGTTACATCTAATGTTGTTAAATTAATGTTTATTGCATATTTCAGTTTAATGAGTGTCACCATGATGGTGATTAGTGTTTGTGTGAATGACACTGTGCACCTTCTATATATGCTATTATTTAAAAGCTGCTTGTGATGGGCTTTGGTTCATCATGTGACTCTCATCACCTGCATTTGGTGGTTATCAGTGTATTACAAAGGTACAAAACAGATTTCAGTACTTCAATAGGTTGGTGTATTAACAAAATATAAGTTAAATCTATCTGTAAATTTAAGTTAAAACCATAAAACTTAAAATGTTGCTACCGTATATTTTACGGTAGAATTCCGGCAACCACAGCTGCCGGTTTTTTACCGTAAATTTTATGGAATTTGTTTTACAGTGTGGGTCAATGTCCTGAAAAGTCACCTTCACCTTGTAATACCTGTCATACCTTTGTTATTATACAAATCTATGTCCTGACTTTTCACAAAAATGCACACACACACACATGCACATAATAAACTGTGTTCATATAATGCATAAATACTTATTAAACCACACACACACACACGCACACACATGCACACAGTTGGCAGATTAAATGTACATTTATAGAACATTTATTGACAACAAGACAGACAGATAGACAGGCAGATAGATAGACAGACAGAGAGATAGACAGATAGATAGTCAGACAGACAGATAGACAGACAGAGAGATAGACAGACAGATAGACAGATAGATAGTCAGATAGACAGATAGACAGATAGATGTGTGTTGGGTGTGTGTTCTTGTGCCAGGTGTTTTTCATCGAGGAGAAATGCAGAAGTGAGAGTTGATGATGGTTATCTGCACCAAGCGTTGCGAGGAAGCGTCTGCTGTTTATGATGTTGAGATGAACAGACTCCAGCATTTCTCCTGCGCTTCTCTGTGTGTGTCTGCTGTAGATGGGTGTCACAATCAAACAGTGCAAAAACATGTTCAAACCACAGCCAGAAATGGTCACAGATGGTTTTTAGTGAGAATCAAACCTCAGTTTATTCACACTGACGTCTGAAGCTTCGTTCTGATGCTGGGAATGAATCACGTGTGAAGCAGCATCACTGAATGATGGACTCATATGCTATCTCATCATATAATGTATGAATAAACGGCCTGTTTACTGCTCGTGTGTGTGTGTGTGTGTGTGTGTGTGGGAGTGTTTGTGTGTCAGATCATGAGCGAATCTCCGAACAACTTTCCACTCTTCAAATCAAGTGTATTTTTCCTCTGGCATGTTTATGAGTGTAGAGTGTGTTCTTCTGTTCGTGTTTGCTGTGAAAATGCAGAAGTTGAGGACTGTAGAGTTTATTTTGATACTGCAGAGAAGACATTTTACAGCCTTTCTCAGGCCTTTTGTTCCTGAAAATTTCAAATATATATACTTTTTTTTTTTTTTTGGCTGTCAAATGGTTAATCGCATCCAAAATAAAAGTTTTTGTTTACATAATATATGTGTGTGTGTGCTGTGTATATTTATTATGCATATTTAAATAAATAAATTATGTAAAACTATGTATATGTAAATACATATAAATATATTTTCAAAATATATACTGTATGTGTGTGTATTTATATATACATAATAAATGTACACAGTACACACACATATATTATGTAAACAAAAACGTTTATTTTGTATGCAATTAATCGCAATTAATCGTGATTAATCGTTTGACTCACTAATATATATATATAATTTAGGGTAGATTTCATGTCCATTGACAATAATTATATATTTTTTTCTAACACTTTACTTCAGAAATATAATATTTTCTTCACTTAGAGCATGCATACTATAATCTTACAATCTACTATAATCTCATCTGTCTGCTTTTTAATTTGATAAAAATAACGAATAAAAAATGTTAAAATCAAGATTATGTATATTCAAATTTTCTATAACCTAAATATTTTAGAAAAAGAGATTGATTTAATTTCACTCATGTGTGCAAAAATTCTGTTACTAACCAAACACTTCAAAATTAAATTATGGTTTATCACAAAGCCATGTGACCCGCATCATTTCCTTCTGTGGTGAACATTTGAGCAAACTGTGGTAAATGTCCACCTATTTTTTGTGGTATTTGATCTCTAATAACTTATTGTCAAGGAGTATATTAATTGCCCATTAGGTACATTGTTATGGTTTGCGATACATTTCTGGGGTAACACTTTATTTTAAGGTGTCTTTGTTACACATGTTACATGTACTTACTATTATAATAACAATAACTTATGCATAATTACATGCAAGTAACCCTAATCCTAACCATATAGTGAGTACATGTAGTTAATTAATATTAGTATTTAAATGTTTAATTACACTGTAACAAGGACACCTTAAAATAAAGTGTAACCGTTTATGGTTTTAATCCTCTAGCACTCTCTATTCTAACTCTATTTATCTATTTGTTTTCATTTTTATTGATAAAAAAACAACACTTGACCTTCTAACACTTGCGTTCTCTATTCTATTTCTATCCTATCTGCTTGTTTTCTTTTTATTTATTATACAAAATGATCCTCTAACACTAGCATTCTCTATTCTTTTTCTATTCTTTTGACTTGTTTTATTTTTATTTATTATATTTTTAAAACCTTGTGTACTGTGTTAAGCTAACTGAGACTTGTTACAGTATTTACATATTATTGCTCTTTTGTTGATTTTGATTGCTTCTGATGTCCTCATTTGTAAGTCGCTCTGGATAAAAGCATCTGCTAAATGACTGAATGTAAATGTAATGTAAATTTAATTCAAATAAATATTTGAGGTTAACCTGATCAAAATAACACTTGGTTGACATGGAAATTAGCCAAAATTGTGAAATTCTGAATCAGTCCATACAGTTTGCATTGAAACATAGTTAATAAACTGATGTGTGTGTGTGTGTGTGTGTGTTTTCAGGCTCGCAGTAAACAGAAAGGGGAATTTGCAGCCATTAAAATCATCAAAATGGAGCCCGGTAAGAGCAGTGTTTGACAGACGGAGCTGTCTTCTGATCATTTTAATCATGATGTGCCTCTCACAGTCCGTCTGTCTTTCAGAGGATGATTTCTCTGTCATCCAGCAAGAGATCGTGATGGTGAAGAGCTGCAAACACAGAAACATCGTGGCCTATCACGGCAGTTACATCAGGTCAGACACCAAACCACACTGAAAATACACTCTTAACAATAAAGCTGCTTCTCGATGCCACAGAAGAACCCTTTTGTCTAAATGGTTTCAGAAAGAACCTTTAACATCTGAAGAACCTCTCTGTTTCACAAAAGCTTCTTTGTGGCGAAAGATTATATCTTGGACTGAATGGTTCTTTGTGGAACCAAAAATGCTTCTTCTATAGCCTTTTAAGCAGCTTTATTTGTAAGAGTGCAGGAGAAAATCCAGGGCAGCATGATGCATTCAGATGTTTAAGTTCCCTGTAAACTATGCAACACGTTTGGATTTGTTCGTTCACTAGATGCAAAACATCTCATGCAGCCAATAAATTACTACTACTAATAAAATAACAACACATTTTCCAAGTAGCGACACAATAAATATGATTATGTGTGTGTTTATATATATATATATGTGTGTGTGTGTGTGTGTGTGTGTGTGTGATGTATAAATTGTGCATTCTTTGTTACAAATGCATAATTTCACAATTTTTGTTTTCAGATACAATATCTGTCAGTGTTTTTAAGTAGTTTTTTTACTACTGATACTCCACAACAAATTTTCTTTAACACTCAATTTTAGTATTTTTATGCTTAAATTATGAAATGATCTTTAACAGGTTGGACAAAATGACTCGGTTCTGATTTTTGATTGGAAATAATATGCAAAACATTACTGATTAAGTTGTCACGACAACACAACAAATCAGCAAGAAGAGATTAAACAGAGTCAGCTAAACAATAATGCTATTACAGTAACTGCATTGTATATATATATCATATACTGTATGCTGGGAAATCACAAACTCAGCGTTCAGTCATCTGTGTTTGACTAATTAGGAAATCATTCGAGGGGAATCTGTTTCTCTAACACGGGTGTTTAGCGTCATGGAATTCACATTCCTTTTTTGACCTGTAATCTTGAAAAAACTGTATATAGCTGCTAGTTTTACTGACTCCATCTCTATTAATACATTAATCTAGTGTTGTTCAGAATCAGTTCTCGTTGTCTGTCACTGAAATCAGAATCAAACTCGGATGAGTCTCATATCTGGAAAAACAAGAGCTTGAGAACGAGTTTGACTCTTAAAGAATGACAGAGGAGAGATGGATGGATGTGAATAAATGATGTTATGATGATAAATGTGTGTGTTGCAGGATGAATAAACTGTGGATCTGTATGGAGTACTGCGGTGGAGGATCTCTGCAGGACATTTACCACGGTAAACAGGGCCTGTCGTCTCTCACACCAGTGTTTTTACTCGTTAGCTTGGTTTCCTGTTTTTAATGTGACAGTTTATGACAGTGCTGTGTCATAAAAATATCTTCAGCCTCTCAAACCCTTTGGGTCTCTAAAAACCGCCCTGAACGCTGCGGGTGATGAGATGATATAATGGAATATTTTTGATTTAAATGGTGCTTGGAAAAATGTTTAATTCTGAATACAGAGCTGTCAATGGAGAAAGATGCTTATGCATCCAGACGGTGTAATTTGGAGTTAGATTGATTCATTCATTTATATTTTAATCTAACTTTTCTAAACTCCCTTCATTCTAATTTTTAATTTTAATTATTTTATTTATCTTTTTTTTTTTTTTTTTATTAATTTATTTTAATCTAACTTTTCTAAACTATCTTCATTCTATTTTTTAATTTGAATTATTTTATATGTCATTTATTTTTTATTTATTATGAATTATTTTTTTAATCTAAATTTTCTAAACTCCTTAATTTTAATCTAATATTTATTTATTTATTTGTTTGTTTTAATGTAACATTTCTAAACTGCCTTCATTCAAATTTTTTATTTTAATTGTATTTATTTATTTTAGTGCTGTCAAAAGATGAATCGTGATAAATCGCATCCAAAATACATTTTTGTTTACATAATATATGTGTGTGTGCTGTGTATATTTATTATGTATATTTAAATACACACTCATACATTATATATTTTAAAATATTTCCATGCATTTCCATGTATATATTTATATTCATATAAATAATATAAATATGTTTAATATAAATATATTTAATATATGAACATAACATATTTTTCTTAAATATTTGCATGCATGTGTGTGTATTTATATATACATAAAAAACATAAACAACGCATACACACATACAGTACATATATTATGTAAACAAAAACTTTTATTTTGGATGTGATTAATCGCGATTAATCGTTTGACAGCACTAATTAATTACTTTATTAATTTATTAATATTTATAATTATTTATTATTATTATTTTTTTTAGCTAATTTTTATTTTAATTTATTATTATAATTATAATTATTATTATTATTGTTATTTTTATTATTTTTTTTTTTTAATTTATACTGTTTTCCCCAAAACTCCCTTCAATAAGTATTCAGAGGCCTTTCTGTCTAGGCTGATATTTGCCTCTGGCACTTATAATCAAAAAACATAAATAAACATATGATGTCAGTTTACAGTGTTTAGCAAACATGGTGCGGTTGAGTATTTTCCGAGTCTGATTGTGATTGTGATGTGTGTCTGTGCATCAGTGACCGGTCCTCTGTCAGAGCAGCAGATCGCTTACATCTGTCGAGAGATGCTGCAGGTGACAGACTCTTCATGTTAAAAATACACAGAATTATAACACAACACACTTCTGTTATGAGACACATGCTCTCTCTGTCTGTCAGGGTCTTGATTATCTTCACGGACAGAAGAAGATCCACAGAGACATCAAGGTAAAGTCACACACTTCAACAGCCACACTGAAAAAAAAAAGATTCATTGAATTTACTCAGTTTTTTAAAGGTAGGTGGTTGCAAAAATGTAGTTGACTAAGTTTCAACAACATTTGTTTATTTAAATGTAGCTAAAATAAATTGATTGCAACCACTTACCTTAAAAAAATTTAGTATCATTTTTTTCAGCAGTCATCTCGTAAGTCAAAATGTAACAGGTTACAAGTTACAATATCTCAAATGTAACAAGTAGTGTAACTATTTCAATGACTTTATTAAAGTAATGTAACTGATTACATCTGATTACTTTTCTAAATTTCTAACGGATATTTTCAACTGTAAATCGTTCTGAAACATGTAAAGCAGGCGGGTTAACAGTATTACTCAGCACTGATTACTGTCAGACTTTCAGAATCCTTCATCACTTTAATTAAGATTATAATCATTTCATTTCAAACCACAGCTGCCACAAAATCAGACTTACTTTGAGATCATTCTGAGGTTAAATACTGATTTAATATCATAACAAGAAATAGTTTAGTAGCTATGATACTGTTTGTGAAATCAAATCTTTGCACAGCTACGACTGGAAACATTTGGAAAAACAGTTCATCTTAAAAAATAAAGCATATACATAAACACAAATCAGACATAAAACAGATAT
Organism: Onychostoma macrolepis; assembly: GCF_012432095.1. Taxonomy (NCBI): domain Eukaryota; kingdom Metazoa; phylum Chordata; class Actinopteri; order Cypriniformes; family Cyprinidae; genus Onychostoma; species Onychostoma macrolepis. The sequence continues at coordinate 30,842,680 of NC_081169.1, read as the reverse complement.
TAAATTAGCAATTCTGTGTCCTAAACTCCTGAAACACTGGTGTGTTGTATTTTAAAGCAGTCAATGCAGTTTGGGAAAGAAATATTCAGATGTAACCCTCTTTGTAATCATTAACATTTTCATAAGTAACTGTAATTTAATTACACGTTTTTTCTCAATAATTGTAACAGATTATAGCTGCATTTATTTAGTAATATAATTCCGTAATTACTCTGAGTTTGTGTTTTCCAGGGTGCAAATATTCTTCTGAATGATCATGGAGAAGTCAAACTGGGTTCGTAGAACGACTGAAAGCCATTAAACCATTGAACCTGCATCACTGCATCTGTCTGCGTGTCTAACGCTCCTGTGTCTCTTTCTCTCCGTGTCCAGCCGACTTTGGCATCTCGGCACAAATCACAGCCACGTTTGCCCGTCGAATGTCCTTCATTGGGACGCCGTATTGGTGAGATGACGCTTGTTTCAGAGTTCTGCCACACTTCAGCTAACAAGAACCTTCTGCTAAAGTTATGAAAACGTTATTTCTGAACGTTCTATGAACTTTCGAAATGTCAAGTGTTTTAAATATTTAAAAAATGTGTTTCCCTGGTTTGTAAACATTATGGGAATGTTACATTTGAATGTTTTTTGAACGTTCTGAAACAAATATAAAAAACATAAAACTAAAATATTTTGGAAAAATGTTCCATGAACGATGTATAAATAATATTTGTGTGCTAACGTTTGGAGAACACTATTACAGTTTTTTTCAGCTGCTTACACACATTTTCCAAACTCAAAAATGAAAAAAACGTAAAGACCAGATAACTTTGAACAAATGTTCTATTAGCATTACTGGAAGAGCGTTTGTTCATAGCGTTGTTGCCAGAACGTTCTGAGAACGTTCCCTGTTAGCTGATCGTTTATTTATAGTTTATTCTGACCAACTTCCTGATGAAGTTCAAACAGTAGGTCATGTCTCGAGCAACACCAAAGTCATGGGTTCGATTCCCACAGAAAGCTAAAACTGATTAAAGGCAAACTTTGAATGCAATGTAAGTCGTCAAATGCATGCATGCAAGTGGTTCTGGCGCTGGTGGTTCTGGTTGTGAGCGTGTGTTTGTGCACAGGATGGCTCCGGAGGTGGCTGCGGTCGAGATCAAGGGTGGATATAATGAGCTGTGTGATATCTGGTCTGTGGGAATCACAGCGATTGAGCTCGCAGAACTACAGCCGCCGCTGTTTGATGTTCATCCTCTCAGGTACACACCAATCAAACTGATTTAAAGGAGTAGATCACCCAATAATGAAAATGTGTTCACGCTCAGTTCATCTGAGATCAGGAGGAGTGTGTTTCTTCATCAGGTTTGTAGAAATGTGTCTCTGCATCAGTGTCTCAGCAATGGATGCTCTGCAGTGAATGGGTGCCGTCAGAATGAGAGTCTGATAAAAACATCACAATAATCCACAGCACTCCAGTCCATCAGTTAACATCTGGAGAAGACAAAAGCTGAGACAAACCCAGCATTAAGACATTTATAACTAAAATACCATAGAGTTTATAATCCATAATAACGCTTCCTCCAGTGAAACAGTGTTCTGGTCTGAATCAGGAGAGAAATCTGCAGATCAAGCAGCAGTTTATCAAGACAAAACAGCTCTAAACTGTAAAGCTTTTGTCTTCTCCAGATGTTAACTGATGGACTGGAGTGCTGTGGATTATTGTGATGTTTTAATCAGACTCTCATTCTGACGGCACCCATTCACTGCAGAGCATCCATTGCTGAGACACTGATGCAGAGACACATTTTCATTGCTGGCTGAACTATTCTAAGCTGCTTTGAGACAGTCTGTACTGTAGAAATCACTGTGACTCGTCTCAGATGAAGACCGACACTGTTTGTTCTCTGGTTTCTCAGAGTTTTGTTCCTGATGTCCAAGAGCGGATATCAGCCTCCCAAACTCAAAGACAAATCCAAATGGTGAGAGACTGAGATGTTCTTTAGTAAAGCATCAGAGTCTGAGCTCGAACTGATCTCTGGCTGCTCGTCGTATTTCAGGTCCACCACATTCTACAACTTTGTGAAGTCCATGCTGGTCAGAAACCCAAAGAAGAGACCCAGCGCCAAAAAGATGCTGACGGTATGATTGCCAGCCGTGTGTTGTGTTTGTGTGTGTGTGTGTGTTTAACTGAACTCATATCACGTCTTGTTGCAGCACTTGTTTGTGATGCAGCCGTCTTTGAGACAAGAGTTAACCCTCGAACTGCTGGACAAAGTCAGACACCCTGAGAAACTCAAAGACATACACACAGATGATGATGATTTGGAGGTACGTACACACAAACTTTCGTGTTTGTTAAGCATATTTTATCATTAGAGATGTTTGAAAAACCACATAAATTGATTCATGAAGAGTCCCCTGTTTAGTTCTTGAATGAATCAGTGTTTTGAATGACTCAGTTGATTGAATGATTCAATGACTCACTCGTAAAGACAGTTGCTTGTTTAGCTCCTGAATGAATCAGTGTTTTGAATGACTCAGTTGATTGAATGATTCAATGACTCACTCGTAAAGACAGTTGCTTGTTTAGCTCCTGAATGAATCAGTGTTTTGAACGACTCAGTTGATTGAATGATTCAGTGACTCACTCATAAGGATGGTCCATCTGTCTGTCTCTCTCTCAGGTGATTGTCCCAAATTCTCTCAGAAGAATTCACTCAATCAACAGACACAACCGGGCCGAGAGAACGAACTCAGACATCAGCTGTAAGACCCTCGAGTGTGTTCATGACAAATACACACTCATTATTTCATTATTATAAAGCTGATTTCTGTGTTTCAGTGGAGCAGATTTACACACAGAGACCCTTCACTGGCAAACGAGAGTCTCCAGAAGGAACGGTTAGTGTTTGCGTGTTTAACTTCTGAGAGGAAACTGATCAAAATGAGCTCATTCTGTCTGAAACAATAGATAACTGGCTATTTAAAAATGAGGGATGATATGTCCCAACACAACTTCCTGTTTTAAAAGGAACTGCATAACCACAGGGAAAAATGCACTTGTCAAACCACTTCATGGTGTCCCTAAATAACTAATTTTCCGCTTTCTCTAGTCATTATCATTAGCTGTGTAGTTGTGTTCCTTGCAGAATGTTCATTATTTTATTTATGTTGCATTTATTTTGATTACAAAGCAGATGTTGTAAGATAACATGTGCTGTTATTGATGTGATTGGTGTAGTTACGGTCATCAGGAGGGCAGTGGACGAGTCCGCCCATCATTTCCAGAACTAGGTAAGAGCTGACATCACATTAATCACTCGTCTGTGACATATACAGCCCATGTGCTGATGATTTCTCATAATAAACTCTTACAGGGATGAGAGCGTGGACACGGATGACGATTATGACGACGTGGAAATGTAAGTTCTTCCCCTCTTCTGAAATCATAAACACACTTACATATATGAATGAGCAATGAGTTGATGCATGAATTGAATCCATATGATCAGCACCGCCAGCACCGCTTTCTCCGTTATTTTTATTATTATTGTACTATACTTTTATTTTTTATATTTTTAGTTTTCTTTTTAATCTTATCTTTAGTCATTTTATGTATTTTATTCATTTTTATAATTATATTTTAATTTCCGTTTTAGTTTTATAAATATAAACCTAGATCCTCATGATGAAAGTAATTAATAAAAAGGCTAAAATGCTGAAATACATAATGATACATAAAACAGAAATGTATGCATTTTAATTTTAGTTTAATGTTTAGTCATTTCGTTATGTGCTTTTGACATTTTTATTAGGTTATATAAATATATATGTGTGTGTTTGTGTGTGTGTATATATATATATATATAGTAGTGCTGTCAAACGATTAATCGCGATTAATCGCATCCAAAATAAAAGTTTTTGTTTACATAATGTTTGTATGTGTACTGTGTATGTTTATTATGTATATATAAATATTCAACCATGCATGTATATATTTCAGAAAAATATGTTATGTTTATATATTAAATATATTTATTTAATATAGACATTTAAATACATGTAAATATTTTCAAAATATATACTGTATGTGTGTGTATTTATATATACATAATAAATATACACAGAACACACAAATATATTATTCAAACAAAACCTTTTATTTTGTATGCGATTAATCACGATTAATCATTTGACAGCACTAATATATATATATATATATTTCCATTTAGCTTTTACTTCTATTTCCGTTTTAGTAATTTTATAACTTTATGATTTTAGCCATAAACACAGAGGTCTGGTGTAGATTAGTACACTGTAAAAAGTGATAAGTTGACTTAACTTAAAAAAACTGAGGAAACCCGTTGCCTTAAAGTTATTAAGTAATAATAATTAAAAAAAAATAAGTTAAGTGAATTGTTAAGTTCACTTAACTTTTTTTAAAATGATTATTTAATTATTTTAAGGCAATGGGTTTCCTCAATTTTTTTAAGTTAAGTCAACTTATCACTTTTTACAGTGTAAAGAAACAACTCTCATAAGCTGAAAAGAAAAGAATAAGAGGTCCGTTCACTCAAAGCATGTTTGGTGTGGTTTGATGTCATTGAGTGAAGGTGCGCATGCTAACGATATCTGTGGTTAATCATGCCTCTCATTCTCTCCCGCAGACCAGCGAGGTACAGTATAATCCACAGGACAGATGAATGTCTTTATGAATTATGAAGATCTGACGGAGCGCGTGTTTTCTCTCTTCAGTAACACACTGCAGTACAGCGATGATGTTCCTCCTCCTCTTCCTCCCAAAGTGAGTCTGTTCACAGATTAAACTTAAATTTCAACAAAACACATCCAGAGGGAAATATTACTGCAGTATTACAATATTATCTTATTCATGATTGTGGTTAGTCTGAGTTTTTGTGGAGAGTAAATTCAAACAGTAAGAAAAAATTAAATGTAGTGAAATATATAAAAAATATATATACCTAGTTCCTTGTGATGAAAATAAATTCAGGCTACAATGGTTGACTAATGGCTGTTATAATGCAATTAGTTACTTTTTTATGGAGTAATGCAATATTGTAACACATTATTTTAAAAAGTAACTTTCCCCAGCACTGTATATATATATATATATATATATAGACACTGCTGTTCAAAAGTTTGGGATCAGTAAGATTTTTAAAGTTTTTTAAAGTCTGCTCATCAAGGCTGTATTTATTTAATCAAAAATGCAGTAATATTGTGAAATAGTATTTCAATTTCTAATATTGGTTTCCTGTTTTAATATACTTTAAAATATAATGTATTTCTGTGATGCGCAGCTGTATTTTCAGCATCATTACTGCAGTCTTCAGAGTCACATGATCTTCAGAAATCATAATAATATACTGTGATACTTTTTTCTTTCATTCTTTAATGAATAAAAAGTTAAAAAGAACATCATTTATTCAAAAAAAAGTCTTTACTATCACTTGTTATATATTTAACACATCCTTGCTGAATAAAAATATTAATTTCTTTAAAAAAAATAAAAATAAATGAATAAATGTACTGACCCCAAACTTTTGAATAGCATTGTATATTGTAACACAATTTTTTGAATAATCACTGTTCTTTTTAACTTTCTATTTATCAAAGAATCCTGACACAGGCCCTAAAATATATGAAGCAGCACAACTGTATCCAACATTGATAATAAATCAGCATATTAGAGTGATTTCTGAAGATCATGTGACACTGAAGACTGCAGTAATGATGCTGAAAATACAGCTGCGCATCACAGAAATAAATTCTATGTTAAAGTATATTAAAATAGAAAACTTATTTTAAATTGCAATAATATTTCACAAAATTACAGTTTTTTGTTCTGTATTTTTGATCAAATAGATACAGAATAAAGAAATACAAACAGAAACCTCTTTAAAAAAACATTACCAAAGTTTTGAACAGCAGCGTATATACAGTCAAACCAAAAATGATTCAGACACCAGACATAATTTTTGATATTTTTCACTAGTGGCTGCAGGACACTACGGCCTGGTTTCACAGACAGGGCTTAGACTAAGCCAGGATTAGGCCTAGTTCAATTAGGTAATTAAATTTCATTTAGGTACATTTAAGTCATTTTAGGTCAATTAGGTACATTTAAGTATTTTTTTTTAAACGTGCCTTACTTTACTGGTGTCCATCTTGAGACAAATGCATTGATATATTTTAAGATCAATCAGTGCAAGTTTCTTTCAGTTGAAACAGCTCAGAATTACATTTTAGTCTGGGACTAGTCTTAAACCTCGTCTGTGAAACCAGGGTTATAGTTCATGTAAGAGAGGATAGCAAAATAAAGTAAACTGTGACATATTATACCCAAAACTTCTTCATACAGTGGACTTCCAGTAAAAATTGGACCATGT
>NC_081169.1:30811288-30831288 GCF_012432095.1 Onychostoma macrolepis | reverse complement strand
ATCAAGGTGAGCCAACACAATCAGCCCTGACCTTTCACATCACATCGCTCGCCCACCCTCCACACACAGAAATGTCAGCACGTCGCCCTTAAGTTATAAATATTTTTCTCCCCTCAGTCTCACAACGAATAATTAGCATGTCTTGATTTCTGTCATCTGTGAATGATAATCAACAATAATGCGTTAAAATGTTTGTGTAAACACCTTTTGTTGAATGTACATTACCATTTAATGTTTTGAAAGAAGTCTTACAGTTATTAAAATACAGTAAAAATAGTGAAATGTTATTAGAATGTAAAACAGCAGTTTTCTATGTGAATATGTGTTAAACTGTAATTTATTTCTGTGATGCGCAGCTGTATTTTCAGCATCATTACTGCAGTCTTCAGTGTCACATGATCTTCAGAAATCATTCTAATATGCTGATTTACTGCTCAACAAACATTTCTGATTATTATCAATGTTGAAAACAGTCGTGCTGCACAATATTTTTGTGGAAATCATGATGCATTTTATTTTTCAGGATTCACAGATGAATAGACAGTTCAAAAGAACAGCATTTATTTGAAATAGAATCTTTTGTAACATTATAAATGTGCTTACTGTAACTTTTGATCAATTTAATGCGTCCTTGATGAGTTTCTTTCAGTTTTTCACATCATGTACTCTGTTCTGTCTCACAGCAATTTGACTTCCCTCTGCCGACGCCGCTGCGTGTGTTTGAGATGATGGTGGGTCCTGATCAGGAATATCCTCAGGTTTATATCCGGGTGAGCCGAGGATCCGGGCCGTCACACCCGGTTCAGCTGGACTACATCGACCTGAACTCAAACACATCGTGGTTCGCTGATACTGGACTCGGTATGGATCCACACACACACACACACACACACACACACACACACACACAATCAAACAGTTCTGAACAATGTCTCATGCATCTCTCTCTCTCTCTGTGTGTGTGTGTGTGTGTGTGTGTGTTTCTCAGAGAACCGCTGCGCTGACAGAGTTCAGTTGAATCAGCTGGACAGCGACACACTGCTGGTTTTGATTGACAGTGAGTATCATGTGACTGTGTCTGGAATATATATATATATATATATATATATATATATATTGGGTTACTCTTTATTTTAAAGGTGTCATTGTTACAGTGTAATTATACATTTAAGTACTGAGTAATTTTATTTAACTACATGTACTTACTATATGGTTAAGATTTTGGGTTTGACTTAATTACTTTTGGCTTTGGGTTATTTGCATGTAATTATGCATAATTTATTGTTATTATAATAGTAAGTACATGTAACGTGTAACAAGGACACCTTAAAATAAAGTGTTACTATATACTGTTTGTGTGTATAAAATCTCTCATTCTTGACTCATTATTATATAAAATATATATTTAAAGAAAGTTATATACTGTATATATGTATTTCTTGTTCTGTTTTGTTGCAGATTGATTGCACATATAAACACATTTCACACTTGTTTTTATGAAGTTGAAAGTATTGTCTGTGGTGATGAACATGACCCAGAGCTGATGTAAACAACACAGAACATTCCATTAATGGCCACAGAAAGTTTCTTACATAACATCTGTCAATGGAATGTTCCACACACACACACACACACACACACACACTCCAGATAATGTCATGGCGCTGTGATGATGATGATGTTTTTCTGTCGGTCATCAGACTCTGTTCATGCGGTCACTCTGAGCGGATCGGCTAAATGTCACAGGCACCTGGCGGACGTCAGCTTTAAGTTAGACATCGACGCTGTGGGTGAGTGTGTGTGAGTGTGTGTGAGTGTGATTTTAATGAGCAAGAACTCCATCACGACACACAAACTCTGTTCTCAGTGTATCACGACGAGACGCTGATCGCCATCTGGAAACATGGCTGGCAGAGGAGAGGTCAAGGGTCATCAGAGATCCTGCAGGAGATCACTGACCACAAGAAGACATTCCGGCTGCTGGGAACCGACAGGTACACACACACACACACACACACAGCTCACACACATACAAATCACATATACACAAAACACACACACACACACACACACACACACACACACACACACAAATCACATATACACAAAACACACACACACACACACACACACACACACACACACAAATCACATATACACAAAAACACACACACAAACAAACACACACACACACACCAGATGCACACAATACACACTATATATATACAGTCAAACCAAAAATAATTCAGACAGCAGATATAATTTTTGATATCTTTTACCAGCGGGTGCAGGACACTACAGTTCATTTATGTAAGAGAGGATAGCAAAATAAAATAAACGGTGACGTATTATACCCACAAATTCTTCATACAGTGGACTTTGGGATTTTGTTTTGCTTCAGTGTTTTTGTTTAATTGCTGATGTGATCTTTTTACACACAGACTGAACAAAATGAAGCATCTCTTGGTAATTGTTTGAGCTAAACTGGTTTTATCTAATTGTGTTCTTAAATTTAACAGCTGACAGCTATTCAACCCAATTCATTACATACCTTTCTATCAAAGTTATCATCAAGATCAGTTTGTTCTGACGCAGTTTAACTCCGAGTTCTTCTCATATTTTATTAACGTTTTCTAAACTATAGCGAATAAACTGAGATATCATGTGAGAAATGTGTCTGAATAAATTTAGCTTTTACTGTATATACACGACCAGTCAAAAGTTTTTGAACAGTAAGATGTTTAATGTTTTTTAAAGAAGTCTCTTCTGCTCATCAAGCCTGTGTTTATTTCAAAGTACAGCAAGAACAACACAATTTTGAAATATTTTTTTAGTATTTAAAATAACTGTTTTCTATTTGAATATATTTTAAAATGTCATTTATCCCTGTGATTTCACAGGATTACTGCAGTCTTCAGTGTCACATGATCTTCAGAAATCATTCTAATATACTGATTTGCTGCTCAACAAACATTTCTGATTATTATTATTATTATCAATATTTAAAACAGTTGAGTGCATTTCTTCAGGATTCTTTGATGAATAGAAAGATCCAAAGATCAGCATTTATCTGAAATAAAAAGCTTTTGTAACATTATACACTACACCATTCAAGAGCTTGGAGTCAGTATAAAGATTTTTTTGGGGGAAAGAAATTATAGAAATTAATACTTTTATTTCGCAAGGATGCATTAAATTGATCAAAAGTGATGATAAAGACATTTATAATGTTACAAAAGATTTCTATTTAAGATAAATGCTGTTCTTCTGAACTTTCTATTCATCAAAGAAACCTGAAAAAAATCTACTGATTTCAACATAATAATAATCAGAAATATTTGTTGAGCAGCAAATCAGCATATTAGAATGATTTCTGAAGATCATGTGACACTGAAGACTGGAGTAATCCTGTGAAATCACAGGGATAAATTACATTTTAAAATATATTCATATAGAAAACAGTTATTTTAAATACTAAAAATAAAATGTTACTTTTTTTGCTGATCAAATAAATGCAGGCTTGGTGAGCAGAAGAGACTTCTTTAAAAAATATTACAAATCTTACTGTTCAAACACTTTTGACTGGTAGTGTGTGTTGTGTATGTGTGTGTGTGTCATGTGTGTGTGTATACTATATATATCATTTTCAGGTCAGAAACATTTTTATGAATCATTATGGTATGTTTGATTTCTGTCAACAGAATCGTTGTCATGGAGAAGCGAGCGTGTGATGACCAATCAGGACTCTGTAATCTGTACATCCTGGAGACGGTTGACTCCACCCCTGTTTCCCAAACACACTCTGTTATTAATTAAACTCGTCCTGATGTTAATAAAGACGTCAGCACAGGTGTGAGAACACAGGCCGCGTCTGTCTCCAGTGTGTGTGTGTGTGTGTGTGTGTGTGATTTCTCAGTGATCAGTCCACTGAAAAACCCTTACAAGATCAACTTGTACAGTTTCTAACTATTGTGTTGTACAGAATCAGAGAAATCCAGAGCAAATGAGGATGAGGATGGCAGTCTAGAGCTGTAGTTCTAGTTTTCTCAGTATTTCATAGACACAGCAGGTCTTGACAGCGCCATCATTACTGTGTGTGTGTGTGTGTGTGTGTGTGTGAGCAGCGCCACCGCCTGGTCAGATCTTCTGTGTGTTTGCTGTTACTGTGACAGGACAGTTAAGATCTGCTGAATATCTCAGGGAGATCAGAACTGGAGTATTTGCACGTCTGTTGTGGATTAATAAAGTTGTTCTGTGTGAAATCAACCGGAGATATGAATGTGACTGAAACTCTTCTCCACTATATAAATAAAATAAAAGCCATTCAAGATGGTTATACAAACATGTGTCTCATTTTTCAAATGCTATACATTATGTAAGAAATGATAGATAGATAGATAGATAGATAGATAGATAGATAGATAGATAGATAGATAGATAGATAGATAGATAGATAGATAGATAGATACAAAACATAATGTTTGCAAAATAAAATGTAACATTCCCTTAATGTTTTCATAAGTTGATGGGAAAGTTAGAAAAATGTTCTTAAAACATATTTTTGTTAGATAGATAGATAGATAGACAGATAGATAGATAACAGGCTATTTAAAAAATTATTTTTTTTTAATGTAACAACTTGTTTCAGTGTTCAGCAAACATTTAAAAGTAACATTCGCAAAATGATAAAATGTAACATTCCCTTAATATAGATTAAGATAGATAGATAGATAGATAGATAGATAGATAGATGGATAGATGGATAGATGGATAGATAGATAGATAGATAGATGGATAGATGGATAGATAGATAGATAGATAGATAGATAGATGGATAGATGGATGGATAGATGGATAGATAGATAGATGGATAGATGGATAGATAGATAGATGGATAGATGGATAGATAGATAGATGGATAGATGGATAGATGGATAGATAGATAGATAGATGGATAGATGGATAGATAGATAGATAGATAGATAGATAGATAGATAGATGGATAGATAGATAACAGGCAAGTTATGAGCAAATGTTCTTTCAGTAACATTAATACAACGTTAGTTCCACGTTGAACGTTTGTCTAATGTTTTTGAAATGTAACGACTTTGTTTCAGCGTTCAGCAAACATTCTCACAGCAAAGTGATCAAACGTAACATTCCATAATGTTTTCTCTCACGTACACACAACCAAGAAAAACTTTTTAAAAGTTGTAAGAGCATTCATTGTGTTTTCATAATATAACGGGAACGCTAGTAAAACGCTCTCGAGCTGATATAGATGCTGTGCAGTTAATGAATGAGGGACTGTAGTGAATCCATGCTGCTGCTGAGATCACAGTGACTCTGTGTTTGGAGCAGCATCTCCTCCTCCTCCTCCTCCTCCTCTTCATCCCGGTTGCGCGCTCGTCGGTTCAGATGCGTTCTTCCGCCGCTCCGTTTGGACTCCGCGCGCAAGCCGTGCCGCGCTGCTCCCATTTTGCTTGTAGTTTTCCGCATTATTTCCAGGTCAGAGGCTCGGCGCTTCCTGTGCGGCGCGTGCGGACTGAAGATGGCCGCAGATGGAGGCGCTCTGAAGGATATCAATGAGATTAAATCGCAGTTCCGGACTCGCGAGGGATTCTACAAGCTGCTCACCCTCTCGGACTCTCAGCAGCGGGCCGGGCTGCCGCGGGGCCCCTCGGCGGGCGTCGCGAGCGGCGGCGCCGGTGTTGGGCTGGTGCAGGGGCCCGGGGCCGCCAACTCCTCTCCGGGCTTCCTGCCGCCGGTGCGGGTGTCGATGGTGAAGCTGAAGCCGGAGGACCCCAGCGAGGATTCGGAGCGAGTGTGCTTCAACATCGGCAGGGAACTTTACTTCTACACCTACACGAACATTAAGAAGGTAACGTGACGAGCATCTGTCGATCTGATGCGTGATTCGGTTTGAATGACAGATTCGGTTCGACTGCGGATCTGAGCGCTTCAGTGTAACAGCGAGATTCGCTTTGTTTACATTCGCGGATGGCATGCATCACCCAGCAAACAAACACATGCTCCGAGAACGTTTAACCTTCCTAAGTTATGAAAACGTTACCTGAACGCTCAGAACCAAACCTCCAGATTTTAAATGTTTCAATGTTTTTTTCTTGGTTAAGGGGAACATTTCATTCAAAACATTATGGGAACGTTACTTTTGAATGTTTTTTTGAACAATGTTACTGCAACGTTTGTTCAGAACCTTGCCAGAACGTTCTGAGAACATTTAGCTAACCTTCCAATCAAATTATGAAAACGTTACCTGAACGTTCAAACCTCCAGATTTTTAAATGTTTTTTTCTTGGCTAAGTGAACGTTAAAGGAACATTTCATTTAAAACATTATGGGAACGTTAATTTAGAATGTTCTGTGAACAAGTTGTAACATTTAAAAAACGTTAGATGAACATCCTACTAAAATGTTTCAGGAAAAAAACGTTCCATGATTGTCGTTTTTGTGCGAACGTTTTGAGAACATTATTAAAGACCCAGATACTTTGAATGAACGTTCCATTAATGTCACTGCAGCATTTGGTCATAATTTGCAGAGAACCTTGCCAGAACGTTTTGAGAACGTTTCCTGTTAGCTGGGTAAATGCGTGAGATCCAGAGAATTCCATATGAATCTGTCTGCAGTCATTATATGTTGATTTGTGTGCAAGTGTGACTAATAATGACACTCGTTATGTTTACGTAATTTTTTAAGCTTTCAATATAGCTTCGATGTTTGGATTGAAGACATCCACAGATAGAATGGGCTGGTCAGTGAAGGGTGCTGGTCTTTGGTTTATGACATCTTGCACAAACCATGTCTAGTTCTTGGAATGATTTTGAAATGGCTTTAGTGCGACTGAACCACCACCAGATGTCACACGAGATGTGGACTAGTGCCTGGAGGTCAGATTAGTAAAGGATGCTTAAACCAGCAGCTTGTTAAAAACCGCTTGTTCAGACTCGTTAAAGTAAATGCATATAAATATAAATCAATGTGACCATAAAGAATGACAGAAACATTTCGTCTGCACTCTGAGACAATGGGATTTAAGTGTTTGGCTTTTATTTTATTTGTTCGTCACAGTGCTGTTTATTTTATTGCATGCACATGAAAAGAGGATAAATGCACATTAACAAATTTTAACAAACAAGATTTCAGACTAGAGTTTGTGACAGTGGCTATACATACATGCATCTATACAAGACTTTCAAAATAATACAATGATCTTGTCCTTTCATGCTGGATATATGAATCAGGGTTATTATAATTAACTAAAAATAAAACAATAAAAAACATTTATTACGTAAATAAAAAATAAATCAAATAAACATTAACTGAAATAAAATATAGAAACATTTTTTTTTTTATCTAAAAATGTATAGACATTAAAACAACTAATTCTAATAAACATTTATGAAAATTAAAAGTAAATAAAATGATAAAAACATGACAAATGAAAATGGAAAATATAAAATGGAAACTAATTAAAAATATTAGTAAAATAATCTAAATACTTTATTATGTGTTTCAATTCAAAAACACATTTAATACAATTATGCAAGTGAATTTTTCCTTTGAAGACATAATATTTCTTACCAATAGTTATTCCTCATTTTTCCTTCTACTTTCTCTTCAGTTCACTTCTTTTTATTTTTTCATATATATATAAACAAACAAACACAAATAATAATTTTTTGACAATAACAATTACACTTTCACATATGAAAAATAGAGAAAATAATTTAAATAAAATAGAAAAAGAATAAAAACTACAGAACATGGACACATTCATATCAAAACTCTTATGACTAGTAAGTAATTCAAATAATATTTTTTAAACATCAATAGTAAATGAATAAATTGAAAAAGGAGGGAGGATTATGTAAAAGGATAATTAATATTATATGTATTGTTTTATAGTATAGATACTTTGATTTTAGAGGTGCCCATAACTGTGTGTGTGTGTGTGTGTGTGTGTGTGTGCAGGCAGTGGACCTCAGTAAGCCCATAGACAAGCGCATCTATAAGGGAACTCAGCCCACCTGTCATGACTTTAATCAGTACTCGGCCACGGCTGACAGCGTGGCTCTGATCGTGGGCTTCTCCGCCGGACAGGTGCAGTACCTCGACCCCATCAAGAAGGAGACCAGCAAGCTCTTCAACGAGGAGGTGAGCAGATGAGCTCCTCGTCATCTGTCACGCACATTCACACCTGATGAAAACATCTGCATCAGACGATCTGATCTCAGATGAGTGAACCGGATCACCTACCAGGGGCCAGTTGTTCAAAAAGTTTAATCTGGATCAGAATGATCTGGATTTGTAAATCCCATGTATTGCTATCCAGGATCAGGAGACCCATCTTACTTTTGTGCTGGTTTTTCAAAGCGAAATTGGATTGGATCACCCTGATCCAGATACACACTTTTCAGATTTCCAAATCTGGATTACTAGTGCTCTACGGAGCCCCTAAAGGGACATGCTGATGAAAAAAAAATTTTTTTTTAAATCCCAATGTTTTGCATTGCAATTGCACAAATAACTCTTTCTGACTGCTCCATCTCTGATGATTGTGCCAATGTCGTTACAATCAGTGATTAAACAAAACAACAGCTTTAAATTAAATATAATATTTTTGTTTGATATTGACAGCTGTTTGGGGATTTGGCGATATATTACATGTTAAAACGAAATACACCATTCTGCTGGGATCAGAATAATCCAATTTTTTGGATCAAAAGTATCCCAATCTTACTAAAACGTTCTGAACTACACAAACTGAGGATTTAATTCAGATCAAAACCAAGGTTGGATTTTGTGATCTAATCCGAATTCAGAATCCTTTTTTTTTTTTTTTTTTTTGGAACAACCTATTTTCAAGATTTGATCCAATCCGATGACTAGAATCCAATCAGATTACTTTTGAACAACTGGCCCCTGAAGTAAACAGATACATCATATTACCACATCCTAGTTTTCATGATGAATCACGTTTTTCATAAACAATTCAACATTTTTAAGTATTTTGTGAACAAACCGTGACTCGAGATCCATCTGCGATCATTAAGATGCTCCTTCAAGTTTCTAAACCAGTAATATGAAATCAGGAACCCTCTTTAGATCTTCTTCCTCAAACAGCCACAAACATTTAGTAATTTCCTTGTGGCAGTTTAAATTTGTTAATCTAATGGAAAGCAGGGACCCTTAAAATGATAAACAATCACTCTCTTTATTACATGACCTTTTTTTATACACCGTAAAGTTGATCTTGGACTGAACAAGTAACATTGCTGAACATGTTCTGAAAAAATCATTATACACGTAAAACTCTCTTTATTAACAGACTTTATAGTTCAGCATGTGACTCAGATTTCAGACCGATACTAATATTTCACCCACAGAATAAAGCCTATTTTAGGACAACAATTTTACACAAGACATATTGAAGGTGAAATGTGTAATGTGACATTTATTTAGATTTTGGGTTGCAGTGTGATTAGGCAAAGTTGGGGTCATTAGGATTTGTTAATATTTATTTGATCAAGAATACAGTAAAAATTGTGAAATATTATTGCAATTTAAAACAGCTGTTTTCTATGTGTTAAACTGTAATTTATTTCTGTGATGCGCAGCTGTATTTTCAGCATCATTACTGCAGTCTTCAGTGTCACATGATCTTCAGAAATCATTCTAATATACTGATTTGCTGCTCAACAAACATTTCTGATTATTATCAATGTTGAAAACAGTCGTGCTGCTCAATATTTCTGTGGAAACTGAAACATTTTATTTTTCAGTTTTTTTGATGAATAGAAAGTTCAAAAGAACAAATTTATTTGAAATTGCTATTTATTATTTGGTTCTTTGTACAGCTTTACATAAAAAATGTATTATAGCAAATTTTAAGAACTATAGTTAATAAAAGAGTATTTGTAAAAAAAAAAGAAATTCAATTGATTTCAGTATAGTATTAGGAATTTAAAGAAAATGTGTTGAATTATAATGAAAATGCCACAATATGACATAAATCTAATTAGGCTTCATTTTTTATTTATTATCAATGTTGAGAACAGTTAATATTTTTGTGGAAGCTGTGATCCCTTTTTTTTTTTTTTTAGGATTCACAGATTAATAGAAAGGTCAAAAGAACAGCATTTATTTGAAATTACTATTTATTTTTGGGATCTTTGTACAGCCTTAATTTATATATATATATATATATATATATATATATATATATATATATATATATATATATATATATTATAGCAAATTTTAATTTGTAATTTGTTTTACTTTTTTTACTTTTTTTTTTTTACATTTCAAATTAATAACTATAGTGCATTACGAGTATGTGTAAAAAAAATAAATAAATATATATATATATATATATATATATATATATATATATATATATATATATATATATATATATATATATATATATATATATATATATAGTAATAGGAATTTAAAGAAAATCTAATAAGGCTTAATTTTCTGATTATTATCAGTGTTGAAAACTGCACAATATTCAATATTTTTGTGGAAACCGTGATACATTTTATTTTTCAGGATTCACAGATGACCAGAAAGTTCAAAAGAACAGCATTTATTTTAAACTGAAATCTTTTGTAACATTATAAATGTCACTTTTGATCAGTTTAATGTTGCTGATATCGCGTTTATGGGGGTAGATCATTCAGTGATGCCGCACTCAAACTTTGAAACTCCCCGTCTCTTCGCTGTGTCAATAATATTCTTAAATTTAAATCATATCTTAAAACTAACCTGTTCTCTGAATGTTATCATTTATAAGTTATGTCCTACATCTTTTTGTTGTCTCGGTGTTACCATTCTTATTTAGTGTTGTTTTCTCATCGTGTTATATTTTGTTTTTCATATTTTGTGCTCCGGTTCGGGGAAAGTTACTTTTAAAAGTAATGCATTACAATATTGTGTTACTCCCTAAAAAAGTAACTAATTACGTTACTTAGTTACTTTTTATGGAAAGTAATGCGTTACGTTACTTTTGAGTTACTTTTTAAATCTGGGCAGGGCTTGTTTGTTTTTAATATAAAAAGTTCTTCTTTTACAATTGTAAAAGCCCTTTCACACCAAAAGTGAAGTGAATGCGGACTGAAGGAGATGTAGATTCACGTCTGTACAGTAGAGGGGCGCCGCTCAAACTAATCACATGAAGAATATGACGCAGGAGAAGAAAGTTCAACACTATTCAGCAATAACAAAAATAAAACAACAATAATTTGTCATTTTTGCTTATTATGGTTGAACTGGATCATCGAAGGTCAGCAGCAAAGAAACTGGTTAATAAAATAGGATTAAATACATAAATGATATTTGTCTTATTTAACATTTAATTATTGCAGGTTTGTATAATATTGAGTTTGCATTTGACTGTTTTTATTGATTTTGAGGAACGCTGAATGTGTTTTTGTGCAGGTGAGATGAGTAAATACATGTTGATATTTAGTCTAGAACTACAGTCATGTTCACACACAACGCTCTGCACTTACTCCTGATTTCTCTCAACACCAGAGCTGTCAGTCAATACATGAGAAACACAGTAACTGGAGTTACTTATTTAAAAAAGTAACTCCGATATTTCCTTCTAAATTAAAAAGTAATGCGTTACTTTACTGGCTACTTTAAAAAAGTAATCTGATTACGTAACTTGCGTTACTTGTAATGCGTTACCCCCAGCACTGTTTGTCATGTTTGTTTATTATACTGATGTTCTACTTCTCTAATTGCATCTTCACTGTAAAGCGACATTGAGCACTGGAAAGGCGCTCTATAAATAAACGTATTATTATTCTCTCCCCAGAGGCTGATAGACAAATCGAAGGTGACGTGTCTCAAATGGCTTCCCAAGTCGGAGAACCTCTTCCTCGCGTCTCACGCCAGCGGTCACCTCTACCTCTATAACGTGGAGCACCCATGTGGCACCACCGCGCCGCAGTACTGTCTGCTCCGTCAAGGCGAGGGCTTCGCAGTTTACGCCTGCAAAACCAAAACGCCCCGTAACCCTCTGCTCCGCTGGGCGGTCGGCGAGGGAGGGCTTAACGAATTCGCCTTCTCGCCCGACGGAGTTCACGTGGCCTGTGTCGGTCAAGACGGCTGCTTGCGTGTTTTCCACTTCGACTCGATGGAGCTTCAAGGCGTGATGAAGAGCTACTTCGGCGGGCTTCTCTGCGTCTCCTGGAGCCCCGATGGGAAGTATCTCGCAACGGGCGGAGAAGACGATTTAGTGACGGTTTGGTCGTTCGCAGAGAGTCGCGTCGTCGCGCGCGGACACGGCCACAAGTCGTGGGTCAACGTCGTCGCGTTCGATCCGTTCACGACGAAACTGGAGGACGAGGAGCCGATGGAGCTCAGCGGCAGCGAGGAGGATTTCCAGCAGGGGGCGCTGCAATTCGGCCGCGTGCGAACCAGCAGCACGCTTTCGCGACTTTCGCGGCACAGCTCCAAAGGCGGAGCTTCGTCCGTGACGTACCGCTTCGGATCGGTCGGGCAAGACACACAATTCTGTTTGTGGGATCTGACGGACGACGTTCTGTATCCGCGGCTTCCGCTCTCCCGCGCGATTACGAACACCTTCGGTCCTACGATCCCGAGCGGAAGCAGCGGAGTCGAAGGTCACCACCATCCTTCCAACCCTCTTCAGACGGCAACTTTGCCGTTGCCTTTACCTCGCTCGCTGTCGCGCTCAAATTCCCTTCCACATCCTGCCGTTGCAAACACCTCTAAAAGCCAGGGGGCGACGGAGAGCAGCGTTACGAGCGGCAGCGGCGGTGGCAGCGGAGGAGGAGGAATCGCGCCGTTTAGCATCGGACGCTTCGCGACGCTTTCTCTACAAGAGCGCAAATCGGACAAATCCGGGGTGGGAGGGGAAAAGGAGCACAAGCGCTATCACAGCCTCGGGAACATCAGCAAAAGCAATGATAAGATCAACGTGGCGCCGCGTAGCAACCGGCTAGATGGCGCTAAAGTGCTGGGAACCACGCTGTGTCCGCGCATGAACGAGGTGCCGCTGCTGGAGCCGCTGGTGTGCAAGAAAATCGCACACGAGCGACTCACCGTGCTCGTCTTTATGAATGACTGCATCATCACGGCGTGTCAGGAAGGACTCATCTGCACTTGGGCGAGACCCGGGAAAGCGGTGAGTCGAGATGTAAATGCAAAGCGTTCGGATTTGCGCACAAGGTTCATTGCAATGCGCTAAATGCATGTCAAAATAAACATGTACCACTTTTCGGTGGTCTTGATTACAGAAGCATTTTTCCATTCAATTTTTCCCATTTGGATTTTTTTAAAGTTTTTCTGATAAGAGTTATAAGCCATGGTGGATTAAACCAACAAACTAAAGAAAATATATATATATTTTTTAGTTTAAAGAATTTAAAAAAAAATCGATTGGTGTGGGATTTGCTTTAAAACTATTTTTTACTCAGAAATTGCTAGTAAATTTTGCACATAATTACAAAGAAACGGCAAGTAACATTGCACTAAATGTGAAATTTTGAGGTAGAAAGACTGAAACTTGAAAAATATTGTTAGTAGTCATTATGTTTAACAGCCACTGAAATAATAAAATGAAACACAATGGAGAAATATATAAGTACTGATTTAAAGATGTTGATCATTTTTATAGAAACAATACATTTTACATTTATTGCAAAGCATGCATATATACGCATTGTAACGCATTGAATTAAACATTAAATTTTGATGTAGAAAGACTGAAATAGTCTGGTAAAAATCTTCATTTACAGCTTATATTTTATATAAGTATCACAACATTACACACTTTGATTTGAAGCAGTGTTTTAAAAAAAAATCGGACACAAAGACAAAAGATACAAGACTGAACTGAACACGATTAATTTAATACTTTTTCATTTTTTTAACAGTCAATGAAATAATCGAATTAAAAACAATGGAGAAATGTGAATTAACACAGAATTATCTACATCTTTAAATCTGTTGATTATGTATATAGAAACTATATACTTTACATTTATTGCTAAATATTTAAGTAGTTTGAGAGTGTTGCAGTGTTCTTTTGGTGCGATTTGGTTGTTTCAGATTTTTCTGCAGAATCATGGATGATATGGCTAGTTCTTCACCGGGAATTCTGCTTTTAAACATGATTTTTTTTAAATAATAAGCTAAAATAATGTGGGCTGACAGCTTTAACAGAAGCATAAACCATCGATTACATTACAATAGGTCTGTCTTTAAAGTTTATTAACTTTTAGAAATCATTAAAAATCAGTTCTTATGTGGAGAAAATATATAGGATTTTTTATTTTTACTTCCAGGAACTTACTGTTGCACTGTAATGCAATTAACCAGTAACTTTATTTGTATTTTAATATGTATCAAGAAGTTTTTGTTTAAAGACAAAAATATACATTTAATAAAAAAACAAAACAATTGATGGTAAAAAAAAATATATATATATATAATATTAAAAAAAAAATAATAATATATTAGGGCTGTTAATTTAATGCATTAACTTAAGTTATGAAAAATAACGCGATTTAAATATTTGAAAGCAGTTAACACACTGGCCCCGCCCCCAACCCTGTACGTCATCTTACATTTCATACAGTTGACTGTTGACAAATATGATGCAGGGCAACAACTTCATAAATGCAGTTATGCCCTAAAATTCAAGATATTCGTGCAATAAATGCCCCTGTATGTGTTTTTGTCTCATATTTATATCATATGATAAGTGATATCACACCAGCAGTATCACACGAGTGCTGATTGTCCCGAATATCACAAGTTTAAATGTGATTTTATACAACAGTTCAGTAAATAAGAACTTGATATTTTGTTGTAATTTAAACACAATATTATGTGTTTTGCTCAATTTTGCAGAGAATATATTACCTTTAAAGCCACCGCAGAATTGTTGAGTGTCTCCGAGCAACACAGCGGTGTTTAGTTTCTGAATGAATCCGCATTTGAACGAATCTTGTGAATCAATGATTCAAAGCCTCATTCATAAAGAGAGCCGTTTACTTCATTCCTGAATGAATCGGCCGTTTGAACGAATCGAATGAATGAATGACTCAAACACATTTACCGCAACCTGCTGGCAGATTTAGTTTCGTATTTAGAGTATCATTTCATTAAAAAAAAAGATAATAATAATAAAAACTTAAATTCTGTAATCATTTACTCACCCTCATGTCGTTTCAAACCTTTCTTTTGTGGAACATATTTTGAAGACTGTTGGTAGTAAAGCTGTTTTGGTTACCAATGACTTTCATTGTATGAACAGAAAATACTGAGATTTTCTCAAATGATCTTCTTTTATGTTCCATAGTATACATTAGGCAGTTGTAGCCTAAATGTCTGTGTAATAAATTTTACGTTGAATCAAATAAAATATTTCTTTCTAAAGCTACAATTTGTAATGTCTACTTGATACTTTCTCATTTAGTGCAAAGATAGCTTTAAATGATCTTTTGTGGGCATTTTCACAGTCAAATTTATTTTGAAACATCATGTAATTAGATTACAAATTTTAATGGGCCGACAGCCCTTATTTATTTATTTGTTTGGTTGCTTGTTTATTTATTTGGCCAGTCATTTTCAGATGTAGCAAATATGCTGGATGCTGCCAAAAGTCAATTCATCGCTGCTCATATTTTAACTCGCGCTGTTTTCTTGTCTGTGTTTTCGTAGCACCCATCTCAGCCGCTGTCAGCACAGAATGGAAACTCTCCGAGCGGGACGGTGGTATAGCCCAAGCCTCATTCCCAGAGCCGGTCCATCACAGCGTCACCATTCACCCGTCCACTGAATCCCCACCAAACCACACGCTTGAGTTGCACATGAACGTAAACACACCCCGGGACCATGACACAGCGCTGCGACGCACCACGGCTCTCTCCTGCAGACAGACTGCGAGACTCTTCTGCTGGCCTCTTCTCTAGCAGCATTCACTGCAAAAGCCACGGCTGTTTTATTTCCTATTTATTTATTTGATCATCGAGACTTCTATTGTACATATTCAGACTACTCTATAACGGCAGAGACATGTATTGAAATAATGAACTCAAATAATTAATATATGAAGATCCTATATTGTACATAGTGACAGATGCATTGAATGTGGATTGACGAGTTCTTGTTCTAGTGTGCTAGTGCTTCATAAGTGGCGATCTGGCTGAGAAAGTGCATCCTTTGCTTTGGCATCGGGCCTGAACTGAGAGTTATGTGCATTTGTTCGACCGCTAGACTTGAGTTTACCGCTTCATAGATTACTAGAGAGGTGAGATTAGTGTCGTCTAGAAATGGTGTCAAATGGTAGGCAGGGTATATGAACCGTGAAAGTGAGATTTTATATATTTACTAAGTTTTTGCTAAGCAAACAACATCACCGCTGAATGAAAACGGACGTTTGTGCCATTCTCACATGACTGTTTAGAGCTAGTCCAAACTAGAAGCAGATCTCTCAAAATTTGCCTTGTTGAACGCAAGACTGGAAGCCTGTTTCCGCCACGGAATAAAAAATAATAATGGTTATTGCAGTTTTTTATCTCACAAATCAGACTATTTTCTCACAATTATGAGAAAAATGCAATATATATAAACAAAAAAAAACAAAAAACAGAATTGTGACGTATAAACAAATATTCTGTGGAGGAAACAAAAATCAGAATTGTAAATTGTGATTAAAAAAAGTCAGAATTGTGAGAAAAAGTAAAAATTGCAAGAGAGAAACTCAGAATTGCGAGAAAAAAAAAAAAAAAAAAAGTCACTTGCGAGATAACTCAAAATTCCCCAAAAAAGTAAAAGTTGCAAAATATAAACTCAGAATTCTGAAAAAAAGTCAAAATTGCGAGAACTCAGAATTGTGAAAAAAAAAAAAAAAAAAAAAAAGGCAAATTTGCGAGATATAAACTCAGAAGTGCGGGAAAAAAGGTTAAAATTGCAAGATATAAAATCAGAATTCCGAAAAAAAGTAACAAATTTCAACATGTAACCTCAGGATTACAAAAAAGTCAATTCTGAGAAAAAAGTCGCAATAACCTTTTTTTAAATTTTTTTTATCATTCTGTGATGGAAAAAAGCTTCCATACATGTTGGATGTAACGGAAGGGAGAAACTTTGTCGTTTGAGCAACACATTTAACTATTGTAGCATGGAGTAGGCGCTATTCCTTACACCTGCTATGCCTCTTGCAAAATTTTGCACATTTACAGGTTTTACAGATTTTAGCTTGCTGGAGGGACCATCTTCAAGGGTCGGGGTCACCGAGAGCCAATGTGAAGTGTGTTTTTAGGGTTTCGTCATGCAGACTTCTCAAAAGGACAATGTCGTATCATTTCTAGTGACGTCTGTCAATCAGTTCGATTCTTGCCATAAAGCAGATCAGTGCAAACCTGCATTAACAAACGCTCCTGTAGAGAGGAAAACATCATCAATGGATATCACATATACTGTGTCATACGTTTCAAATTGTCACCAAAACCAGTTTCTCAAACAAGTTTTGCAAATGTTTAAAGCTTCTTTTGTGATCCTGACAGTAATCGAACACCTTAAGGATGGGTTATTTTCTCGCACGCTCTTATTTAAAGCATCTAAATACTCAAACCAACTAGGAAAGCATTAAAATGGTTAGAGAAGTTTGTGATAAGCCATATTTGAGGACATTGAGTCTTTCTAGAAGTCTGCGAGGAATAACACTACATAAATTGGTCTTTGAGGTCATTGCACTGGTTTAAATGTGGTAAATTTGGCTTCTTAAGTGATCCTGACATGGACGTTTCTTCTAGAGGCAGAGCTTTGCTTGTATTTTAGACAAAGGCCAAGCTAATGAACTCATATATGATCATTCCCACTGAATTACAGAACACTACATGATAAAAACAGTGTTTTAGCCCTGACGGTATGTATGCTTAACACTTGGCTCTCATTTTTTGTAACTCTTAAGTGTTTATTGTTTTTTTTAATCTCAGATATTTTGGGATTTATGTTTTGTACGGCTGTAGCATTGTAATTGTCTTTACTGTTAACTGGAGAAATGCAAATGGACTAATTAGTGGATGTTGGAACGTTTTGTGTATTTTTATTGTGCGCTTTTTAAACTACTGCTTCCATCCATTAAGGGATTTTTTTTTTTTTTTTTTTGCAAATGCATTCAGTTCCGAAGGATGTTTTGTCTTATTGTAGCGTGTGTATCCTAACAGATGACGGCACCCATCTGCATACACTGTACTGTAAGAGCGCCCGCCTCATCGACGTATGAAAACGGTGTGACTTCCGTTCCTCCACACTGCTTTACTTTAAAATCGATTATCTTCCACTGCATGTGTTTTCATTTATCACACGGTTATATGCCTGAGTCTGGTGATGTGGCCAACAATATCACAATATCCAGTTTGTATATGGGAATCTGTTATTAAAACATCAAATACTCATGCATCGCATTTGATTTGTAATCATTTATACCAGTGAACAAATTTAAAGGAAAAGTTCATCCAAAAATGAAAATGCACTCGCCTTCAGTTCATCCGAGATGTAGATGAGTGTGTTTCTTCATCAGGTTTGTAGAAATGTGTCTCTGCATCAGTGTCTCAGCAATGGATGCTCTGCAGTGAATGGGTGCCGTCAGAATGAGAGTCTGATTAAAACATCACAATAATCCACAGCACTCCAGTCCATCAGTTAACATCTGGAGAAGACAAAAGCTGTGTGTTTGTTAAAAAACGCTGCTTGATCTGCAGATTTCTCTCCTGATTCAGACCAGGACACTTGTTCACTGGAGGAAGTGTTATTATGGATTATAAACTCTATGGTATTTTAGTTATAAACGTCTTAATGCTGGATGTGTTTCAGCTTTTGTCTTCTCCAGATGTTAACTGATGGACTGGAGTGCTGTGGATTATTGTGATGTTTTAATCAGACTCTCATTCTGATGGCACCCATTCACTGCAGAGCATCCATTGCTGAGACACTGATGCAGAGACACATTTCTACAAACCTGATGAAGAAACAAACTCATCTACATCTCGGATGAACTGAGCATGAACACATTTTCAGAACTGTTTCATTAATTGTACAAACTAGTGAAATGCTTTTATTTTGCATGTCGATATGTGCAGTAATGCAGCTTATGATTCAGAAAAGTAGAGCTGGTGTTTTATATCAGTTGAGTTGAGTCTAGATATGATTGTGACTCTCACACACTAATGATTCATGCTGATGTTGAGGCGTTTCTCTGTTGCTTGAGTGTTTCAGATTGACTGAACAGATTCAGAGAGGATGATGTAATTGCCACACACACACTTTGCTCTCTTAAATGTGTTTTGCAGTGCAAATCTGATCACAAACACACTGATTCACAGCACAAGTGTGTGTGTATTTAATCAAACTCTGAGATCTTTCAGAATGAGGGAAGTTCATGCAACTCGAGTTGTCTGTTGAACGTTTTCAGTTATTGCATGTTTCATTCAACACGCCGAAGATATCGCAACACGTCAGTAGTATGTTGTAACGGCTGAAATATAAAGACCCTTGTCTTCGGTGAATACAGCAGTGCGGAGCTGTTGTAGGAAACCTGCTCTATCTACCTCTGGTAAGACTGTTAAAAATCATATCTGATCACATTTTAGGCAAAGCAGACGTCGTGTGATTGTGTTTTAGAGTTGGTGCAGTGGTTTGAAATAAGCTGATCTTTCACAGATTATCATGACGACTCACCAACAACAACATCAGGTGAGTTTGAGAAATGAAATGAAGTGTTTATTCTAGATTCGCCCTAAATTCACACACCTCTGACTGTCCTACAGACGCACGGGAACAGATCCCTGCAGGACACGGGTAACGGGGAGCTGAAGGATGGTAAAGGTCTGGTACAGATCCACAGTAGATGGAACAACATCAGTAAGTACTTCAGCTGGGTCTAAACACCAGCTATTAACCTCGGTTTACAGGACACCACT
>NC_081169.1:30761288-30806288 GCF_012432095.1 Onychostoma macrolepis | reverse complement strand
CAGAGGCCCAATCACATCCACTTCCTGTCTGCCGTCCTCATCTGTGTGCTCTTCGGTGAGAATAACCTCCATCAAGCAGTCTTCAGACCTAAATATACTGTTCGTTCTCATTACTTTTGCATTGATTTCCAGTAAAAATATCTAAACTTTCTTAGATAAAAATGTTTAAAAAAATTAATTAATAGATCTCACCATACTTACCCAGTTGATGGATTTTTTTATCATCAAGTTTTCTGAGATGTTATGTTTAAATACACACATGAGGCATTGTCTAATTAAATATGCGCTAATTTACATACATTTCTAGAACACAAATCCGAACACCTGGATGAGGGCGCAAATAAATCAAAACTTTATGAAAAGCCTCAAATCTCAAAATTGACCAGTGCATAAGAAAACTTTTTATAAAAAAAACAACAACTTTGTTTTCTGAGAAACTGATCAAAATGAAGTGAGTTTATGCTTAAAACAAGAAAAAAAAATTCAGAAAAATACACAACTCAACAAGTGTACTTTTCGGACTGTGTATGTCATTTTGCATCTCAAGTAAATGTATTTTGATGCAAGTCTAATTAAGAAAATCTTTTTTTGCCAACTCTGAGAATGCAACATTATTTAATGCACTGCATCAAAAAGAGCTGATAGATGTTACACGTCTCTGATTACAATCTATTTACAGCTGCTGGCTTCCTGATTTATTACCTGTCCAACGAGGAGAAAGATGGTTTCCGCAGAAATCCCAACGATCCGGCCTACGCTCGTACGTGACCTCTTCCTATTCTTTTATTTCCTCCACTGTATATGCAGAAAAGTCCCATGTCAACACACCGGTTCATAAACGCAAGATTGAAGTTGTATTTGTCATGAAGGAGAAGTTAATGCAGGTCTGGTCAGTGCTGATGATCTCAGTGTCTCTCAAAGGTCTGAAGACGATCCGCAGCCCGGCGGGAAGCAGTCTGCTGGTGTCTGGATGGTTCGGATGGGTCCGACACCCCAACTACTCCGGAGACATTCTGATGATGTTTGCCTGGTGTCTGCCGTGTGGTACGTTACGAAGAGCAGAACGCATTCAGATCAGCTTTAGTGTCACCGGTGGCTCACAGCCATTACACATTTTATTGCCTTTTTACTCTATCAAACATTTCAGCCTAAATTAGATATCATGTGAAAGCTTAAAAACTCCTGTGAAAACTATTTGAAATCGGACATTACTGCATACTTTAAAATCTTATGGCGGTCTCCTCCCCCTAAGTGGGCGGTGTCAAGTGTTATATTACAAAATGTATTTTGTGTTAGAAGTAATATTGACAGAGAAATTTAGACATTTGTGACCCTGGACCACAAAACCAGTCATAAGGTCAGTTTTAAAAAAAAATTAGATTTATGCATCATCTGAAAGCTGAATAAATAATCTTTCCATTGATGTATGGTTTGTTGGACAATATTTGTCTGAGATTCAACTATTTGAAAATCTGGAATCTGAGGGTGCAAAAAATCTAAATATTGAGAAAATCACCTTTAAAGTTGTCCAAATGAAGTTCTTAGCAATGCATATTACTAATCAAAAATTAAGTTTCGATGTAGAAAATGTACAAAATATCTTCATGGAACATGATCTTAATATCCTAATGATTTTTGGCATAAAATAAAAATGGATAATTTTGACCCATACAATGTATTGCTGGCTATTGCTACAAATATACCTGTGCTGCTTATGACTGCTTTTGTGCTGCAGGGTCACATTTGTGAAAGAAAAATTGCATTAAAAAAAATTCAGTGGAGTTTGGGTGTCACCTGGTGGCTGTTTGTGGTATAACGCCCTAAATAAAATCTCACAGGAACCTCAGTTTTCTTTATATCTATATATTAATTTTATAGCAATTTTAGAGTAAAATCTGTTATGAAAAACATTTATATAATATAAAATAAAATAGCATTTTCTTCTAAGCACTTCTATAAATTTGATACTTTTATATTTTGTAATGTTTCCACTTATACAATAATCTGCTTTAACCTTAGATCTGTATTCCAAAGCATTCATTAATTATAACAGTTTAATTTTGGATGGTGCACTTTCACGTCTATGTTCATTATGGGGTTAAGAAGGTTTTGTAAGCAGTGCATGAGTAATTTAGTTGGTTTGTGTCTCATGCAGGGTTCTCCAGCGTTTTGCCATACTTTCCAGCACTGCAGTGCTTTCAATTACTGAGGCAACGAGCCAACGAGATCGAAGAGTCCTGTCTGAAGAAGCACAGAGACGCCTGGAGAGAATACTGCCGGCGAGTGCCATACAAACTCCTGCCTTACGTGTACTGAACATCTCTGACGTGCTTCACATAAACTTCATCAAAGCTGAGCTCTTGTGTTGAGTTATTATTAGCTGTGTGGATCCTATGATTTCAAACTCAAACATCCAGACAAGTACACAGCTAAAAGCAATTAAATTAAAGAACTACTTCTACCTGATTTAACCCATAACATGTAGTTTTGTTGGTATAAATGAATGTATTTAAGTTGATTAAATAATATTTTACTATTAATATGCAATATAAAGAGATATAAACTCAGAATTCTGGAAAAAGTCAAAGTAGCGAGATATAAACTCAGAATTCTGAGGAAAAAGTCAAAGTAGCGAGATATAAACTCAGAATTCTGGAAAAAGTCAAAGTAGCGAGATATAAACTCAGAATTCCGAGGAAAAAGTCAAAGTAGCGAGATATAAACTCAGAATTCTGGAAAAAGTCAAAGTAGCGAGATATAAACTCAGAATTCCGAGGAAAAAGTCAAAGTAGCGAGATATAAACTCAGAATTCCGAGGAAAAAGTCAAAGTAGCGAGATATAAACTCAGAATTCTGAGGAAAAAGTCAAAGTAGCGAGATATAAACTCAGAATTCTGGAAAAAGTCAAAGTAGCGAGATATAAACTCAGAATTCCGAGGAAAAAAGTCAAAGTAGCGAGATATAAACTCAGAATTCCGAGGAAAAAGTCAAAGTAGCGAGATATAAACTCAGAATTCCGAGGAAAAAGTCAAAGTAGCGAGATATAAACTCAGAATTCTGGAAAAAGTCAAAGTAGCGAGATATAAACTCAGAATTCCGAGGAAAAAGTCAAAGTAGCGAGATATAAACTCAGAATTCCAAGGAAAAAAGTCAAAGTAGCGAGATATAAACTCAGAATTCTGGAAAAAGTCAAAGTAGCGAGATATAAACTCAAATTCTGGGAAAAAGTCAAAGTAGCGAGATATAAACTCAGAATTCTGGAAAAAGTCAAAGTAGCGAGATATAAACTCAGAATTCTGGAAAAAGTCAAAGTAGCGAGATATAAACTCAGAATTCTGGAAAAAGTCAAAGTAGCGAGATATAAACTCAGAATTCTGGAAAAAGTCAAAGTAGCGAGATATAAACTCAGAATTCTGGAAAAAGTCAAAGTAGCGAGATATAAACTCAGAATTCTGGAAAAAGTCAAAGTAGCGAGATATAAACTCAGAATTCTGAGGAAAAAGTCAAAGTAGCGAGATATAAACTCAGAATTCTGGAAAAAGTCAAAGTAGCGAGATATAAACTCAGAATTCTGAGGAAAAAGTCAAAGTAGCGAGATATAAACTCAGAATTCTGGAAAAAGTCAAAGTAGCGAGATATAAACTCAGAATTCCGAGGAAAAAAGTCAAAGTAACGAGATATAAACTCAGAATTCCGAGGAAAAAGTCAAAGTAGCGAGATATAAACTCAGAATTCCGAGGAAAAAGTCAAAGTAGCGAGATATAAACTCAGAATTCTGGAAAAAGTCAAAGTAGCGAGATATAAACTCAGAATTCTGGAAAAAGTCAAAGTAGCGAGATATAAACTCAGAATTCCGAGGAAAAAGTCAAAGTAGCGAGATATAAACTCAGAATTCTGAGGAAAAAGTCAAAGTAGCGAGATATAAACTCAGAATTCTGGAAAAAGTCAAAGTAGCGAGATATAAACTCAGAATTCTGGAAAAAGTCAAAGTAGCGAGATATAAACTCAGAATTCGAGGAAAAAGTCAAAGTAGCGAGATATAAACTCAGAATTCTGAGGAAAAAGTCAAAGTAGCGAGATATAAACTCAGAATTCTGAGGAAAAAGTCAAAGTAGCGAGATATAAACTCAGAATTCTGAGGAAAAAGTCAAAGTAGCGAGATATAAACTCAGAATTCTGGAAAAAGTCAAAGTAGCGAGATATAAACTCAGAATTCTGGAAAAAGTCAAAGTAGCGAGATATAAACTCAGAATTCGAGGAAAAAGTCAAAGTAGCGAGATATAAACTCAGAATTCGAGGAAAAAGTCAAAGTAGCGAGATATAAACTCAGAATTCTGAGGAAAAAGTCAAAGTAGCGAGATATAAACTCAGAATTCGAGGAAAAAGTCAAAGTTGCAAGATATAAACTCAGAATTCTGGAAAAAGTCAAAGTAGCAAGATATAAACTCAGAATTCGAGGAAAAAGTCAAAGTAGCGAGATATAAACTCAGAATTCTGGAAAAAGTCAAAGTAGCGAGATATAAACTCAGAATTCTGAGGAAAAAGTCAAAGTAGCGAGATATAAACTCAGAATTCTGGAAAAAGTCAAAGTAGAGATATAAACTCAGAATTCTGGAAAAAGTCAAAGTAGCGAGATATAAACTCAGAATTCTGAGGAAAAAGTCAAAGTAGCGAGATATAAACTCAGAATTCTGAGGAAAAAGTCAAAGTAGCGAGATATAAACTCAGAATTCTGAGGAAAAAGTCAAAGTAGCGAGATATAAACTTAGAATTCTAGGGAAAAAGTCAAAGTAGCGAGATATAAACTCAGAATTCCGAGGAAAAAGTCAAAGTAGCGAGATATAAACTCAGAATTCCGAGGAAAAAGTCAAAGTAGCGAGATATAAACTCAGAATTCCGAGGAAAAAGTCAAAGTAGCGAGATATAAACTCAGAATTCGAGGAAAAAGTCAAAGTAGCAAGATATAAACTCAGAATTCGAGGAAAAAGTCAAAGTAGCGAGATATAAACTCAGAATTCCGAGGAAAAAGTCAAAGTAGCGAGATATAAACTCAGAATTCTGAGGAAAAAGTCAAAGTAGCGAGATATAAACTCAGAATTCTGAGGAAAAAGTCAAAGTAGCGAGATATAAACTCAGAATTCTGAGGAAAAAGTCAAAGTAGCGAGATATAAACTCAGAATTCTGGAAAAAGTCAAAGTAGCGAGATATAAACTCAGAATTCTGGAAAAAGTCAAAGTAGCGAGATATAAACTCAGAATTCCGAGGAAAAAGTCAAAGTAGCGAGATATAAACTCAGAATTCTGAGGAAAAAGTCAAAAGCGAGATATAAACTCAAATTCTGAGGAAAAAGTCAAAGTAGCGAGATATAAACTCAGAATTCTGAGGAAAAAGTCAAAATAGCGAGATATAAACTCAGAATTCTGGAAAAAGTCAAAGTAGCGAGATATAAACTCAGAATTCTGGAAAAAGTCAAAGTAGCGAGATATAAACTCAGAATTCCGAGGAAAAAGTCAAAGTAGCGAGATATAAACTCAGAATTCCGAGGAAAAAGTCAAAGTAGCGAGATATAAACTCAGAATTCTGAGGAAAAAGTCAAAGTAGCGAGATATAAACTCAGAATTCCGAGGAAAAAGTCAAAGTTGCAAGATATAAACTCAGAATTCTGGAAAAAGTCAAAGTAGCAAGATATAAACTCAGAATTCCGAGGAAAAAGTCAAAGTAGCGAGATATAAACTCAGAATTCTGGAAAAAGTCAAAGTAGCGAGATATAAACTCAGAATTCTGGGGAAAAAGTCAAAGTAGCGAGATATAAACTCAGAATTCTGGAAAAAGTAAAAGTAGCGAGATATAAACTCAGAATTCTGGGGAAAAAGTCAAAGTAGCGAGATATAAACTCAGAATTCCGAGGAAAAAGTCAAAGTAGCGAGATATAAACTCAGAATTCCGAGGAAAAAGTCAAAGTTGCAAGATATAAACTCAGAATAAGAAAACATTCAACATGTAACCTCAGGATTACAAAAAAAAAGTAAATTCTGAGAAAAAAAAGTCACACATTTTTCACATTTAATTTCCAAAAAAGTGTTTGAAAATATTACAGGGTGGATCCAAAAATAAAATATATTCCATTTGTTGTTATCAACAACATGAAGCGCATTAAACAATATGGGTTTATGAAGGAACTGGAGGGGGTTTATGAGTTTAATGAAAAGCTAATAATTAATTAAATCATAAAAATGTTAAATTAAAACAAATAATTTTAAAATGAATAAAAGAAAACACTTACAGAAAAACTGAAATATTTTATTTGTTTACCTGCATGTCATGTGACAATAACCAACATCAGAGAACCGTGAACATGCAAATATGATACTTCATTATTAAAATATGTCTTTTAAAATCTCAGGGTACACTTCAAATTAAAATATATTAGGTGAAAGAGGATCACATGTCAAAAAAGTTGGTGAATTTGTGCATTTTAATGTGTTTGAAATAGCACCTGACTATTGACTGGTCTTTGTGTGAATGTCCACAAAACTAGAAGAGTTTATAGTGGGAAAGACGGTCAGAAACCCATCAGAACGCACAGATTCCCAGTTATTTAACTCAGAAGGTCTTATTTTAAGTTACGTCACTATAAGATTAGATATTCCATATGTGGTGTCTTAATTTGGCTGATCATATTGATTGGAAAAAATTGTATGGACTCTGTCTTCACAATAGGCTTAAATAATAACCAACAAGGTGAGAAATCACATTCAGATTTTATCCAGCTTAAATCAGACATACCCACATGAAAAAATACTATAGTAATTTATAGTAAATGCTATAGTGTTTTTGAACCATACTATAGTAAAGTACTTGAATTAATTTGCTGTGGTAATATAACAACTATAGTAATATAAACCCAATACTGTACTAAGTTTTCTACAACTATAGGGTATATTATACTACAATACACTACAGTTTACTGTAGTAAAAACTAAAGTATACTACAGTATTTATTACAGTTTTTCAAATAGTTGTATCTCAGCCAAATATTGTCCGATCATAACAAACCATACATCAATGGAGAGATTATTTATTCAGATTTCAGATGATGTATAAATCTCAATTTCGAAAAATTGACACTTAAGACTGGTTTTGTGGTCCAGGGTCACATTTATTGATTTTATACAAGAGGTTCAACAGTATATCCAAACTATTTCAAGAATCTTAAACGCTTTTAAAACTGTTATTTCATCTTTTTTAATTTATTTGGTTAAAGCTTTCGTTTGGTATTATTTATTTACATTTATATTTATTAATTTATCTCTCTCATTGATTTTGAGTGCTTCTATTATCCTTTTAAATCGGATAAAAGCGTCTGCTAAATGACTAAATGTATATTTATTGTGACGCACGTCTATAAATGGTGCTTTGCATGTAATGTCACCTTTTTGTACGTCATGTTGATATTTTCTGTACTTTTATCTTTAGTAAGTTACCCTGACATAAAAAAAAAAGAAAAAAAAAGAAGGCTAATCGGAGCCGCGGTGCATGATGGGAGATTATCAGCCATTTCGCCTCAAACTCTCTTCAAGCAGCTAAAACGCGCCGCAGCGGAATAAAACCCCAGAAACCAGCGAGAGGTGAGTCTACACCGGCACACGCGTCACCTGGGCCCGGTTACCGGTAACGGGACTCGGTCGCTTTAAGGTCGGTTATGAGTGTCGTGAGCTGAAATCGATCTTAAAGCGTCTCGCGCTGAGAAGAGAAAAGCGCGTCTCTTTCGCTTTCCTTCGACGAAATAAACTCATTCCCGCGCTTTCGCTCGCAGTAGTTTCCTCAAATAGTTGCTTAAAGTGTGCGCTACCGCTGTACGTCGTTAAACGTGATCGGTATAGCCGTGATACGTTAGAAACCGTGTCGTTTGCGCTTCACCTTGTAAACTGCTATATTATCTCTTCTCTCAAATTTCAAGCAGCCATTATGTCATCAGCTCGGGGGGGCGGTGCTTCACTGGCACACTGAACGCTGATTGGCGCGGCTTGACTGAAGCCACGCCCCCGTCCGTCTGTAAATAGCGTTTATAAGCGGATAATGTGTTGATTGACAGGTGTCACATGTAATCAAAAACAAAACTTCTTATTGTTAATCTAGTCATTATTTTAGCGAAGCTCTACATCTTCTGAATGACAACAGCGATTATATTTTCAAATGCAATCATTTTACCCCATACTTACACATTTTTGTCCAATTTATGTAAAGATTGTTTATTTTATCATTATTTACTATCAGCAGACTACAGATATATCGTTAAAATCATTATATTGCAGTTTTACTCTTTAAATTTATCTGCAGTTCAGAAATAAAACTTATTTAAAAAGTGCAATACTGAATCAGGCTCATCTGATTTTGCTAGTCAAATAGTATAATTACCCTGAATTGTATGTTTATGATGTAAATATCACACATTTACTGTTTAAACGTTTATGATTGTGTCAGTACAACTTTATATTATTAGATGTTCAAATAAATACACTTTCAATAATTATATTTGATTAAAATAAATCTAATTAATTAAAAATGAATTTAAATAAATAACAAATCATTATATATTTATATATATATTTGGGGGTCCACATGTGTCCCTGCAGCAGAAAAGCAGTCATAAGCAGCACAGGTATATTTGTAGCAATAGTCAACAATACATTGTATGGGTCAAAATGTCTTTTTTCTTTTATGCCAAAGATCATTAGGATATTAAGTAAAGATTATGTTCCATGAAGATATTTTGTAAATGTCCTACCGTAAATATATCAAAACTTCATTTTTGATTAGTAATATGCATTGCTAAGAACTTCATTTGAACAACCTTAAAGGTGATTTTCTCAATATTTAGATTTTTTTGTATGTATAAATCTCAATTTCACAAAAACTGACCCTCATGACTGGTTTTGTGCTCCAGGGACACAAATAAGTGTGTAATATTGTGTGTGTTGTGTTTGAGGTGATCGTGTGTGAGAATGGCCCGTACTAAGCAGACCGCCCGTAAATCCACCGGAGGAAAAGCTCCTCGTAAGCAGCTGGCGACTAAAGCGGCTCGTAAGAGTGCGCCCTCTACTGGAGGAGTGAAGAAGCCCCATCGCTACAGGTACGAGAGCCGCGCGAGCCGTGTTTGTTCTGGAGCCGCGGGACGAGCGCTGACGCTCTGTGTGTGTCTGTAGGCCCGGGACCGTGGCTCTGCGTGAGATCCGCCGCTACCAGAAATCCACCGAGCTGCTGATCCGGAAGCTTCCCTTCCAGCGTCTGGTGCGTGAGATCGCTCAGGACTTCAAGACCGACCTGCGCTTCCAGAGCGCCGCCATCGGAGCCCTGCAGGTCAGTCCTCCATTAAATCACTGTGTGTTTGTCCAAAATCATGTGACTGCCTTTCTGCTCGAGGTTAGTACATCCATAAAAAACATTACTAACAATACTACAAATAAAATAAATATATGTGACCCTGCAGCACAAAAGCAGTCATTAGCAGCACAGCTATATTTGTAGCAATAGCCAACAATACATTGTATGGGTCAAAATTATACATTTCTCTTTTATGCCAAAAATCATTAGGATATTAAGATCATGTTCCATGAAGATATTTAGTAAATCTCCTACTGTAAATATATCAAAACGTCATTTTTGATTAGTAATATGCATTGCTAAGAACTTCATTTGAACAACTTTAAAGGTGATTTTCTCAATATTTAGACTTTTTTGCACCCTCAGATTCCAGATTTTCAAATAGTTGTAATAGTTTTGTATCCAAAAATGTACCCTTATGACTGGTTTTTGTGGTCCAGGGTCACATTTGTTACTAGAAGTAAAATGTTTAAAAAAAAAAAAAAAGTGTTTTCTATGTAAACACATTTCCACCATGAAATAAAGAAATTTAAAAAAAGGTATGTGTTTTTTTTATCTCACAATTCTGACTTAAAATTGAGAGAATGCACAATTAAAAAAAGGAAAAAAAGTTTGAATTGTGATAAAAAAGAAAAAAAAAGAAGTTTGAATTGTGAGATAGTGTCACAATTACCTTTATTATCTTTCTTTCCACAACAAGAAAAGAAAACAAGAAAACGTAATTGCAAGATGTAACCTCAGAGTTCAGAGAGAAAAGGCAGAATTGCGAAATGTAAAAGAACTATGAGACGTAAATGCAGATTTGAGAGACGCAAAAGAAAATTTGTGAGAAATAAACAGAATTGCAAGACATAAACAAAGAATTACGAGACTTAAATGTAGAAATGTGCAATTCTGAGAAAGTGTTTTGAGTTTGTCTTGCAATTCTGACTTTTCTCAGAATTGTGAAATAAAAAGTTGCAATTACCTTTTATATTTTTGTTCCGTGGCGGAATACATATTTCAGCTTGTTTCCGATGCAATATTTCTCATTTAGTTCAGTGATGTAATTAAATAACTAAAGCCTAAATATAAAAATTTTTTAAAAAATTACATAAACACAAATTTACTTAATCTTTAACTAAAATAAAAATATTTAAAAAAAATCTAAATATGAACAAATTATGATAGTATCTCAGTGCCACTGAACTCTTCTGCTCTTCTCGGGTCATGTGACTCGTGACCCAATATTTTTGTGGAAACTGTGATACATTTTATTTTTCATGATTCACAGATGAACAGAAAGTTCAAAAGAGCAGCATTTATTTGAAACAGAAATCTTTTGTAACATTATAAATGTCTTTACTGACACTTTTTGATCAATTTAATGCATCCTTGATGAATAAAAGCATTAATTTCTGAACTATTGAATAAAAGTACATCACGGTTTCCACAAAAATATTGTGCAGCACGACTGTTTTCAACATTGATAATAATCAGAAATGTTTGTTGAGCAGCAAATCAGTATATTATTATGATTTCTGAAGATCATGTGACACTGA
This sequence comes from Onychostoma macrolepis, assembly GCF_012432095.1. Taxonomy (NCBI): domain Eukaryota; kingdom Metazoa; phylum Chordata; class Actinopteri; order Cypriniformes; family Cyprinidae; genus Onychostoma; species Onychostoma macrolepis. The sequence goes on along the minus strand of NC_081169.1, from coordinate 30,795,363 downwards.
AGACTGCAGTAATGATGCTGAAAATACAGCTGCATCACAGAAATAAATTACAGTTTAACACATTCACATAGAAAACTGTATTTTTGATTAAATAAATGCAGCCTTGGTGAGCAGAAGAGACTTTTTATCTAAAAAATGTGAAACAGAAACTAATAAAAATGACAAAAACGTACAACTAAATTACAAAGACATAAAATCAAAATATGAACAAAAACTATAATAATATCTACTGGTTGAATGGATCATAGTTGACATAGTAACACCGAACTGAATGCCTTTGAACACACGCATTATATACACATAAAATTGACAAAATACCGATCTCGACAATCATTCTGATACAAGCAGTCAGTTACGTCTTAAATGAAGGAGAACAGCTGAGAAAGAAATCGTAAGTGTATCATTATACTGTATCTGTGCGTCAGCTCTTAAAGTGACAGCAGCCTAATAATACCTGCTGCTATGCTCATCAAACAACACACAGCTAGTTTATACAGTGAACTCTATGCAGTGTTATTTTACACTTAATTACTACCCACCTTATTTTATTTGTAACTTGTGTATTTGTTCTTGTTTTTACTGGCTGTTTACGTGTCTCTTTAATAATGTGTGAACTAAGAGTTTTTGCTGTGGTGTCGAGGAAGTTCTTATGTGATCTGTGAGATTTGTGATTGATTGGACTGCTACTAGACTCTCAGGTCATGTGACGTGTGTGTGTGTGTGTGTGTGTGTGTTGCAGGAGGCCAGCGAGGCGTATCTGGTGGGTCTGTTTGAGGACACTAACCTGTGTGCCATCCACGCCAAGCGTGTTACCATCATGCCCAAAGACATCCAGCTGGCGCGCCGCATCCGCGGAGAACGAGCCTGAGCTCCTCTCTCTCTCTCCGTCTCACTTCATCTCTGTGTCTGTTTGTTTGTGTTCGATCGCTCTGTGTTTGTGTTGGTTTTGTACTCTCAGACGAGCTCTTGTGACGTGTCCTCGTGTGTTTCTAAGCACAAGAGTTCAAGCCCTCAGGTGAATAATTAAGGACTCCAGGCACTAATTAACACTTCTGTGCCTAATCATCAATCTGAGAGGACAGAAGACTGATTTTGGGTGCTAAACTCTTCACTGGAAGTGTCAGAATCATCATGAAACACTCTCTTTTCTTGAAATATGTTTTCTATGTGTATTGTTTGTGATTTCTAATGGTTTTCTTTATTTTGATGTATTTATTTTCCTGAGATGCACAGATTGGCAGGTGTGCGTATGATTTCAGTGATTGGTTTTGTTGAATCTAGTGTTTTTGAAGAGCATATGTAGCAACAGACTGTATTTTATACCATTTGATAGGTTCTTCATGAGTTGTTTAGGTAGACACTCACTCAGGTTTTTTCTACACCCTTACATGGTTTTTATCACGAGGTGATTACGTTTGCTTTGTTTTTGTATGTGTGTAAGTCCTAAAAAGCAAATCTTTGTACTACACGAATAGAGAATTGGACAATAAATTGGTGTTGAACTGTTATCGAGTCTGTTTTATGGAAATATTGCACCTCTAATATTATCTCAGTTATGAGAGTAATTATGTGATACTAGGCTAAAGTATTTCCTCCAGTAACACTGCTGTACTCTCACTCCTTCAGAAGCGTCTGTAATAGAGGTTAATGTGGCTGTAACTGGCAGTGATGAATGTAAATCATGGTAAAACCGTGGTATTCAATAAAGCAGGGGGCCAGAAGGGAATCATACTGGGGTCAGAGGAAAAGTTTAGAGAAAGTGTTAAAAATGTAAAAATAAATATTAAAACTAAACTAAATAAATAATAAAATGTGTATAAATATCAGTGCTGTCAATTGATTAATCGCATCCAAAATAAAAGTTTTTGTTTACATAATTTATGTGTGTGTTGTGCATATTGAAAATATTTACATGTATATGTTTATATTCTTATATATAAATATATTGAACATCTAAACATAACATATTTTTCTTAAATATATACATGCATGTGTTTGTATTTATATATACATAATAAATATACATTATACACATATGTAAACAAAACTTTTATTTTGGATGCGATTAATCATTCGACAGCACTAATAAATATTTAAATTTGATTAAAAGAAATAAAAATGGATAAAATAAAGAAATAAAAAGCAACTTTAAATAAAATGTTAAAAATATATAAATTAAATTACAATAAATAAAGTATGTTAATATAACAATTTGATTACAATAAATAAAAATGGTTAAAGTAAATAATAAAAAGTGATTTAAATAAGTGTAAAAGTAGATAAAATGATTTAATAATAAAAAGCGAATAAGATAAAAATAAATACAAGTAATTAAATGATACATATTTATTACCATATTAATACAATTATATAAAACTAAGCAAACAACTATTAAAATAAATTTGAATAAAAATAAAGAAATATTTAATTTAAATAAAATAAGATTACAATAAATAATTAAAATCAATTTAAATGAAATATCATTGATTAAATTAATAAATAAAACTGATTAAAATAATAATAATAATATAGAATAAATTACTATATCTAACAATACAGTGATATAGCGAGTGGAATAAAACGTGTATTGTTATAGAAACTAAGTATTTTCCAAATAATGTGTTACATGTATTTATTCTATAATTTTCTTTTTTTTCACAGTATAGTTGAGGATCATATTTAGGGGTCTGTGGAATCTAAAAGATAGAAAACCTCTGTTTTAAAGTAGCTTGTAAACACCGGGGGAATATGGTAAAGCACCATAATATTACCATCTCTGTACCATGGTAATATCTCCACACAGTGCGGGGATCAGTGTAAAGCGCTGATAAACGCTGTTAATAGGACTCTGTGCAGACAGTATTTTAACAAATGAAGAGGATATTTCTCACATGTTGAAGCCATAGACTGTATAAAAACAGGCTGCCGCGCGGTGCATTGTGGGAGCCGCTGATTGGCGCATTTCCGCTCCCATTGTGCGCGAGAGACGGTAAATAACACTGAAGCTCAACTCTAAACACTCTTTAAACACAACTTTTACTAAGGTAAGGCGGTTAAGGGAGAGAAAATATAAATGTGTGTTATTTAATTGTTATTTTAGGCAGAAAATGTCGTGTTTTGTGTAACTCGTGTCGGTTTGAACGGTTTGTGTTTATATCGGTGAAATCCTGAAGCGCTTCAGCCGCGCGAGCTGCAAAATCCATCCAAAATAAACGGATATTTCACAAACGCCGTAAAACACCATAAACGCCTCCATTCCTGCTTTAAACGCCCAATATTGCATCCCTAGAGTGTTTTCTTTGTTGTCCGAGTGTAACTGGTGAGGACAGTGGAGTGATTCGCAGTGAAATTGTCGAAGTTTTATCGTTAGTTCGTCTCTTTTCTCGCTCGGTTTTCTGTGCTAGTCAAACAGGCGCCATGATGTTCACAGATGAGGGGCGGGGCTTACGCTGACCGTCTGGTTTATTTCCTGTCCTCCGATTGGTCGGCTCATGAATATTATTATTATAAAGAGGCTGGTTTTGAGACATGATTGACGTGTTGAGTTTCCTGGTGTTTTCAAGCTCAAACTCAATCCTAAAGCGTCTTAAATGTAATTTTGCTGGGCAAACATGATCCATCTACCCTGAACTGTACTTTTATGACTGTTTCAGTATGACGTGATTATATTACGTGTTTTTATTTTGTTGAAGCAGGGGTTTTCAAACTGGTCCATGGAAAGTTTAGAGGGAAAAAGTGTAAAAAATAAAATAAATAAAATCAAACTGATTAACAATATAAATAAATTTGATTTAAAATGAATAATGTCAATTAATTAAAATAAAATAAATTGTTTAAAATTTAAATCAGTAACTAATTAACATTATTAAAATAGGTACATTATTTAAATGGTGGTGATTTATTAAAATAGTTTAAAATAAAATTATTGAAATGTTAATCTCATTTGCTTTAATCATGTATTAATTTATTTTAATCAATTTTAAATCACATTTTATTTACATAATTTGCTTAATCATATGTTGTTCTTGATTATTTATTTGGTTATTTAAACCATTTTAATTATTCTAAACTAAGTGTGTATATATATATATATATATATTAGTACATTTGAATAAATTAATTACCAGACAAAATATTTTGCAAAAAGTTTTCATAGATATTTCTAAAATACACTTTTCACTGTATTATTCAACATTATATTTATTTGATACTGTATTATTTTTCACTGTATTATTTAATACATGAAAATATATAGCTGCATTTTAAATTGTAGTATGTGGTCTGCATTAGTGTAAATGTGTTGAGAGCACAGTATTTTCTATGGATGTGTGTAATATTGTGTGTGTTGTGTTTGAGGTGATCGTGTGTGAGAATGGCCCGTACTAAGCAGACCGCCCGTAAATCCACCGGAGGAAAAGCTCCTCGTAAGCAGCTGGCGACTAAAGCGGCTCGTAAGAGTGCGCCCTCTACTGGAGGAGTGAAGAAGCCCCATCGCTACAGGTACGAGAGCCGCGCGAGCCGTGTTTGTTCTGGAGCCGCGGGACGAGCGCTGACGCTCTGTGTGTGTCTGTAGGCCCGGGACCGTGGCTCTGCGTGAGATCCGCCGCTACCAGAAATCCACCGAGCTGCTGATCCGGAAGCTTCCCTTCCAGCGTCTGGTGCGTGAGATCGCTCAGGACTTCAAGACCGACCTGCGCTTCCAGAGCGCCGCCATCGGAGCCCTGCAGGTCAGTCCTGATCAGGGTCATTATAGTGGACTAAAACCAATCAAAAACACAGTAAAAACAGTGAAATATTATTACAGTGTAAAGCAGATGTTTTCTATGTGAATGTGTTAAACTGTAATGTATTTCTGTGATGCGCAGCTGTATTTTCAGCATCATTACTGCAGTCTTCAGTGTCACATGATCTTCAGAAATCATAATAATATGCTGATTTGCTGCTCGACAAACATTTGATTATTATCAGTGTTTAAAACAGTCGTGCTGCACAATATTTTTGAGGAAACTGTGATACATTTTATTTTTCATGATTCACAGATGAATAGAAAGTTCAAAAGAACAGCATTTATTTGAAACAGAAATCATTTGTTACATTATAAATAACAAAAATATTGGGCATACATGGGGGAAAAATAAGAAGTTCTTATGGAAAGCAAAGTTACATTGAAAAAAATAAAAATAAAAAATATAATTTTCTTTCTTTCTTGCTGATCCAAAAAACAATCCAAATCCGTGGCTCAAAAACTGTAATATGATCCTATTAGACTCTCAGGTCATGTGACGTGTGTGTGTGTGTGTGTGTGTGTGTGTTGCAGGAGGCCAGCGAGGCGTATCTGGTGGGTCTGTTTGAGGACACTAACCTGTGTGCCATCCACGCCAAGCGTGTTACCATCATGCCCAAAGACATCCAGCTGGCGCGCCGCATCCGCGGAGAACGAGCCTGAGCTCCTGTCTCTCTCTCTCTCTCTCTCTCTCTCTCTCTCTCTCTTGCTGTTTGTTGGTAGTTTTAGAGTTCAGTCCTGGTGGGGTGGGTGGTGTCTTTGTTTTTTGGCTACAGACTTTTAGGGTACTTCCTGTTTGCATGTACCAGCCCGTGACCGATCAGCCTCACACACACACACTCTGTCCATCGGTCACGAGTGAAGGTTGAATAAGGCGGTCAGGGCTGATATCTGCATTCAGGGCTTTACGTCTCTCATGCAGGGTGCTAACACAGCTCTGACCCGTCCCAGAATTCCCTGCACCGTCCATCACGAGCGCACGTGTGTGTGTGTGTGTGTGAGGCTGTCGATCAGCACCGGGTTTGTATACGAGCATCTCTCCAACAAATGTTTATTATTGGAATATTAAGAATTACTTTTAATAATTATTGATGTCTGTTTCTTTTTTTTTTTAATGCGTTCATATAAGCTTGTTTCATAGATCTAGAGCATATTTTTGAAGGTGCAGATTCTTATAAAGACATTTTTACATCACAAATCATGTTTATTTTCTAAAGGGTGAGTTTGGGTCAGTCTCAGGCAAGTGAAGGGATGTTCAGCATTACAGCATTAAATGGCTTCAGCGCTGAGAATAACATGTTTATCTGCATAAACGACCCGATCATTTTGGGTCTTTTGATAGGAGAATCTGGACGGAGTGACTTATTAATTTGAACACAATAAATATATACTGGCTTGATACTGTTTTTGAGTTTGGCCACGTGACTTTCCTTCATTAAAGAGCTGTTTTCTACTCTCATCCCTTCAGCGTCACACGACTCCTCAGGCAGACATGGAAACATTATTATTTAATCCTGCTTGATTTGTGGGTGATTTTGTTTCTCCTTTATTCAGAGTTCGACTACAGAACATTCAGGTGTTTAAATAAACTGATCTTTGTAATTTGAAATTTCTCTTAATTGCGTAATAAATGGATGTCACACACTTTTGTGGGTTGTCTTTTATTGTGATGTTAAAATAAATTGCGTTCAACTCTTGTTATAGAAACTTATGTTTTATTTATTGCACTTCATTTCTTGTATGAGTTACTATACAAATAAAGTATTAATTAGGTTAACATATATTAGTTTATTAGACATAATTGCACATTATATTACATTATTAGACTAGTACAGATATGGAATGGTCCTAACTAACCAAATTTCAACAAAAATACAAATGTAGATGCAAATAAAAAATACTGAGGTGCAGATATTTGCAATAAGAAGTATAAATAACAGAAAATACTGCTGTTTTTAAATTGTCTATTGGTATTTCCACTGAGTGTAAATAATTATTTAACTAACTAATTAAATGGAAGCATCTATTATAATAATTATGCAATGAAATATGACCATAGTGAACTCATAAATGATTTACACCGTGTTTGTATAATGAATAAGGCTTAATGTGTTCCAGACAACAACAAAACGTTTTAAGAACGTTTTGCTAACGTTCCCATTAAGTTATAAAAACGTTATTTCATGTTCTCCAAACGTCCACAGGTTTTTAATTGATTAATAACTATTTTTCCTGGTTATGCGAATGTTAAGTGTACATTCAGTTTTATAATTTTGCGAACATTATGAGATCATTATTTTTAAATGTTCTCTGAACGTTGTGTTGAACATTTAAAAAAAATGACAGACGAACATCGAACTAAAACTTTTTTTTAAAAAACGGAACGATGTATAAATAATGTTTTTGTGTTTATTTAAAGACCAGCGGATAATTCGTAATGAACATTGTAATGACATTACTGGAAGAATTATTAGTCTCTGTTTAGCTCGCGCGCGATGTAATGACTCCGCCCACACGCGCGGCGGCGCTCCAGAGCCGCGTCACCGATGACGTCACGTCCTCTGCCGCTTCCACGCGCCGAGGTTCCGCTGGCGAGGGTCCGAGTGTCTGGAAAATAAACACAAATATAAACGTTTACCATTAAAATAATAATAAACAAACACCGGAATCATGGCGACGACATTCGAGCAGATGAGAGCGAACGTCGGCAAACTTCTACGGGGCATCGACAGGTGAAGATTATTATTAATAACTGATAAACATCATAATCAAGGACATATTAGAGCTGATTTAAAGTTTTAAAATGAATTAAAGTATTCAAAGTAGGTGCTTGTGTGTCATATCGTTTCATCTGCGTGTAATAATTCGAGTCGTGTATTTCTATAGCGCTTTACAGTAGGATTGATTCAAAGCAGCTTCACAGAAATAATTCTGTTAAAATTATTAAATGACTAGAATTTCAGCTCTACAGAAGACAACAGACAATTCAGACCTTTTTTTCTCGGAATTGTGTGTTTTTCTCATTATTCAGATTTTTTAAAATCTAAATTGTGCGTTTTTCTCTTAATTTTGACTTTTTAATAATCAAAATTGTATGTTTTTCTCGCAATTCTGAGTTTATATATCACAATTCTGACTTTTTTTTTTCTACAGAAGACAATAGTGTCATTATCCAGATCAATGTAGTGTCAGTTTTGCAAAGTTGAGTTATAAAACGAGTTTAGTTCATGTATAAGCAGCTCTGCAGCTGATAATGTCTCATTAATGAGTGGATTGATGATTGCAGGTATAACCCGGAGAATCTGGCCACGCTGGAGCGGTACGTGGACACACAGGCCCGAGAGAACGCCTACGACCTGGAGGCCAACCTGGCCGTGCTCAAGCTGTGAGTGTGCACACTATCCAGGGCTCGACGTCAGAGCCCCTCACGATGCCATGTGAAGTCCACCATACGAGATTTATTGCGATATTTAAAAAGACTAATTTTAATTTTATACATTTTAAAGTTAAATTATTCTATTTAGTGCACTTTAAGAGTCAAACTTAAGAGCTGCGACCCATGTTTCTTAACTAAGAAGTCAGTGAATTGAACTTTAAAGGACTCAACCCTCTTTTTATTTGTGATATAGTGTCTCGGTCTAAATTACACTCACGCTGGTGTTTTAGGAAGACAAACTAATTAGAATAATAACAACAATGACAGTAATAGCCATGTATTGTAAAACAACTGCACTGTAAAATAAATGAAAATGAATATTTCATAGGTACATTATGTTTGCTTTACACTACAGCAGGGAAATTACAATACTTCGTTCCTAATTTCTACACTTGAAAGAGATATTTTGAATTCAGACTGCTATTAATGCTGCACTTTAAGCTTTTATTTTGAAGGAAACTCCAGCTTCAGTGAAAACAGACTCACAAAAACACGTCTCGCTACAAAACACCGTCCGAACGACTTGATGAAGAGACAAAGCATATTGAGTTCGTTTGACAGATACTGCGCCAAAACATAATGACCCGAAACACAACTTTAAACACCTCTTATGTTAGAATAAGACGTTTAAATATATTTTATTTTTGCTCAGAAGATCTGTTGTTTTAGATCATCATGTGACCACGATGATATCCAGACAGTTTTGCTGTTACATTGATATTATCGTTCCATCCCTGTCAGGTACCAGTTCAACCCTGCGTACTTCCAGACCACCGTCACGGCTCAGATCCTGCTCAAAGCGCTCACTAACCTTCCACACACAGACTTCACGCTCTGCAAGTGCATGATCGACCAGACCCACGTATCCTTCACTGTGCGCCTCGCGTTCAGCATCATTACTCCACGTGATCTTCAGAAATCATTCTAAGATGCTGATTTGCAGCTCAAGAAGCATTTCTGATTATCATCAGTGTTGGAGGCCGTTGTGCCGCCCGGTGTTTTAGTGTCGTCTCCAGATGTTTCCTTGACTGCCGTGTCGCAGCAGGAGGAGCGTCCGATAAGACAGATCCTGTACCTGGGAAACCTGCTGGAGACGTGCCACTTCCAGAGCTTCTGGGTACAAACACACACACACATGTTTTATGGGGTTATTCCATAGTTGTAATAGTTTTTATACTGTATTTTCTGTCCCCTTCCCCTAAACCTGCTCCTCACACAGAACTACAGGCATCTTAGATTCTCAAAAAACTTCATTCTGTGTGATTTATAAGCACGGGGACCAAAAAACTGTCTCCACAAGGTGAACATTTACTGGTGTTACTATCCTTCTGGGGACATCTGGACCTCACAGTGCAGGGAATATCACACTGGTATATGGTTTGTATCTGTAGTTAATGTTGTGTGTTTCTCAGGCCAGTCTGGAGGAGAATCGAGATCTCATTGATGGAATCACAGGATTTGAGGACTCCGTGCGGAAATGTAAGTGATTGTTGTATTACTGACATTATATAGATTATTGTGTTTCATCATCTGCTGCTCACTGAAACATATGGAAGCCCATTTACACTATGGAATAAAAAATAAAAAAAATCAGAATTGCTTTTTTTTTTTTTCATAATTCTGCATTTATATCTCACAACTCTGTTTATATCTGAATATTATATCAGAATTGCACATTTTTCTCACAATTCTGCATTTTATACTTTGTAATTCTGACTTTTTTCCCATAGAAATAAATTTATAACATTAGATGAGATCTCTTTGATGCTTACATATGTGGCCCTGGAGCACAAAACCAGTCATAAGGGTACATTTTTTGATATTGAGATTTATACATTGATTAAATAAGCTTTCCATTGATGTATGGTTTGTTAGGATAGAACAATATCTGAAAATCTGGAATCTGAGGGAGCAAAAAAATCTAAATATTGAGAAAATCACCTTTAAAGTTGTTCAAATGAAGTTCTTAGCAATGCATATTACTAATCAAAAATGACGTTTTGATATATTTACGGTAGGAAACTTACAAAATATCTTAATGGAACATGATCTTTACTTAATATCCTAATGATTTTTGGCATAAAAGAGAAATGTATAATTTTGACCCATACAATGTATTGTTAGCTATTGCTACAAATATAGCTGTGCTGCTTATGACTGATTCTGTGCTGCAGGGTCACATATATTTTTCATCATATGAGTCTCTAAACCTCTTCACATACACAAGTATAGTTTAGAGTTTTATTAATCCCCTTGGGGCAATTTGTTCAGACTTGCGTGGTGCTTCACATATATAACAATTAACACACTCATACAAATACCCAAAATACACCAAATACATGGGAAACAAAACAAAAAAATGAATTAATTAATAGAAACTAAATTTATCAGATTTTCTGAGACCTCTGCATTCATCACAGCCTGTACATTTTATTATGAATCTCCTCTGAAGGTGCAGTGATGTGCATTTCATATCTTAATGCTGGCAGTGCTGTGAAGTTGAAGGCAGGAGTGTTTCAGTGTGTTCTGGTGTGAGTGTGGTGTGTTTGTGCTCTGTGTCTCCAGTCATCTGTCATGTCGTGGGAATCACGTATCAGAACATCGAATACAGGCTGCTGGCTGAGATGCTGGGAGATCCTCTGGGTGAGAGCCGTCCTCCACACACACACACACACACACAGACACAGACACAGACACAGACACACACACACACACACACAGACACACACACACAGACACACACACAGACACACACACAGACACAGACACACACACACACACACACACACACACACACACACACACACACACACACACACACACACACACACACACACACACACACAGACACACACACACAGACACACACACACACACACACACACACACACACACACACACACACACACGTGTAACTCACACCTGATCATGTTGATCTCACCGCAGACACGCAGGTGAAGGTCTGGATGAATAAATACGGCTGGACGGAGAATGAAGAGGGACAGATATTCATTCATAGCCAGGAGGAGAGCGTCAAGCCCAAGAACATCGTGGAGAAAATCGACTTTGAGAGTGAGTTTGTCTGCTTGACATCGACTTCTGGCTTTCGTTCAGAGTTCAGTGTTCGATGAAGTGTTTCTCATGATGACCGATGTTCTCTGGTGTCCACAGGTGTGTCCAGCATCATGGCGACGTCACAGTGAACACACACACACACACACACACACCTCATGCCTGAGTTTCCACTTGATTGAATTTTACAATAAACTAATTTCAGTTAAGAAATTTGGAGTCTTAATTTCATTAAAATCGCACATAGTTATGCAGCGTGATGTCAAATTTGTTTTAATTTCTTTAATTTGTTTTTTTATTGTTTTTTCTTATAAATTTATCAGTTTATACATTGTTGTCTTGTATATCAGTGTGACTTTCTCTTTTCTTCCCTTTTTGCTCTTCAGATATTACAAAAATATAGCTATTTTGGATTTTTTATTCTTTAGGAAAGAGATCAAAAATGTATGGAAGCTTCTTGCAATTTGCAGCTATTTATTCCACAATTTGGCAGTTTTTCCCTTCAGAATTGCACGATTTATAAAACTGTGAGATATAGGAATTCTGACTTTTTTCCTCACAATTCTTGTAAAAACATTTCTGCCACGAAATAAAAAGATGATTGCAACCTATCAACTCACAGTTCTGACTTTTGCAAGTTTATATCTCACCGTTCCAAATATTTGTCCTCAGAATTCTAAATTTGTATCTTGCAATTATGACTTATTTCTCAGAATTGTGAGGAAAAAATGTCTGAATTGTGCAATTAAAGAGTAACCGCTTTTAAATGTTTTATCCAGGGGCAGAAACAAGCCTCCATACAAATGTGAGTCTATTTTTAAATTAGATGTTTAAAATATGCATTTATAAATTATAATATGTGACCCTGCAGCACAGCAGCAGTCATAAGCAGCACAGGTATATTTGCAGCAATAGCCAGCAATACATTGTATGGGTCAAAATTATACATTTTTCTTTTATTAAGATCATGTTCCATGAAGATATTTAGTAAATTTCCTACTGTAAATATATCATAACTTCATTTTTGATTAGTAATATGCATTACTAAGAACTTAATTTGAACAACTTTAAAGGTGATTTTCTCAATATTTAGATTTTTTTGCTCCCTCAGATTCCAGATTTACAGATAGTTGCATCTCAGACAAATATTGTCCAACAAACCATACATCAATGGAAAGATTATTTATTCAGATTATGTATAAATCTCAATTAAAAGACCCTTATGACTGGTTTTGTGCTCCATGGTCACAGTAACCCGAGATTGAAAGACCTCCTCTGTGTGACAACTAGCCCCAGTCTGATCTCTAAAGAAAACTGATCGAAGACGAAACATCAAGAAAAATCAGTGAATGTGCAAAATATTGCCTTAGTTTTGACAAATTTTCAATGTACAATCACTATCACAATAATCACTAATTTGAAGACATTACGTCCAGCTGTGAATTTCTGCTAGTAATGAATGACGCAAACATGAACAAAAATAAGTGAATAAATAAAAATGAGAAAACCTGGAGTTGAGTACGAAATTGAATTTCTGTGCCATATGTTGATTGTAGCATAGTTTTATACACACAAATATAGATTTGTTAAAGTTTCTCCTTGTTTTACAGCATTTAAAAGATTTTATTTAAATCAATGAAACAATTAAAAACGAAGATTGCTTTAAAACTCTCTAAACTTCTGTCAACATACTTGGTTCGACCCCCTCCCCCCGGAAATGTAATTTAATTTGCTTTTAGTAGGCTATAATTGTAACGTTTATTTATTTGTATTATTTAGTTTATTACGTGCTGCTTGGATTTACTGTTAATGTGTTTAACAATGGAAAGATGACAATGCCTGTTTATTATTTGAAGGTTTAATACAGTGATTAAAAAAAAAAAAATTAAATAAAGCAATCCTGCAGTACATCTTCCGGGCGCGTCATCGCGGGTTCTGCGCATGCGCAGTGGAGCCGGAGCGCTGTCCAGGGTGCTGAAGCGTGAGTGTCAATCATCTCCGTCTAAACGCCTTCGTCTCCTGAAGACTTTAAAGCTGTTATGTGTATAAAGCCATATGCACACGGAGCAGAAGAACACTGATGCTTTAGGTGTGATCTGGACCGATCAGCTGAGGTACTGTTTACATTCATTCACTGAATACAGTCATAATCATCATGAATATGACTGTAAAGGGTTCTACTGTGTGTCTGAAATATGAAGGCAGGCTCAACTGATCGAGATTTTTTAATTGCACTGAATACTGAATCATCAATTTTGTTGAATTCATATCAAACAATGATTTCGCTTTGATTTTAGGACTAGTTAATGATTAGGGTTGGTGTGTTAGCACAGGAATAATTGTTCTTCCCAAGGTTTGTTGGTGAAAATGTGTTGGAAATGTGTTCATGCTCAGTTCATCAGAGATGTAGATGAGTGTGTTTCTTCATCAGGTTTGTAGAAATGTGTCTCTGCATCAGTGTCTCAGCAATGGATGCTCTGCAGTGAATGGGTGCCGTCAGAATGAGAGTCTGATAAAAACATCACAATAATCCACATTATATGGACTGATGGACTGGAGTGCTGTGGATTATTGTGATGTTTTTATCAGACTCTCATTCTGACGGCACCCATTCACTTGAATGAGTGTGCGCTGTGAAATGAAGCTGTGTGTTCTCCAGCTGATGGACGTGTCCGGCGGGTCTCTGTGTAACGGCGTGTCGGAGCAGCGGTCAGTGTTCCTGGTGTCCGAGTCTCACGGTCAGCAGGTGCTCGGTGTTCTTCAGGGCTTCAGAGAGAGAGGAGTTCTGTTCGACTTCAGCGTCCGAGTGCAGGAGGAGACGCTGCCGTGTCACCGCTGTGTTCTCGCCGCATGCAGCGACTTCTTCAGGTGAACTACTTCACATAAAAACAACCTGGAAGCCACCCAGCAACAAACACCGCTCACATTGCACTTTAATAATATTTAATAACTTCAATAAATAACATACATCACTTTTCAAGGTTTGGGTTCTCTTCTGCTCATCAAGGCTGTGTTTATTTGATCAAAAATACTGTAAAAATAGTGAAATATTATTCTACTGTAAAACAGCAGTTTTCTATGTGAATATGTGTTAAACTGTAATTTATTTCTGTGATGCAGCTGTATTTTCAGCATCATTACTCCAGTCTTCAGTGTCACATGATCTTCAGAAATCACTCTAATATGCTGATTTGCTGCTCAACAAACATTTCTGATTATTATCAATGTTGAAAACAGTCGTGCTGCACAATATTTTTGTGGAAACTGTGATACATTTTATTTTTCAGGATTCACAGATGAACAGAAAGTTTAAAAGAACTGCATTTATTTGAAATAAGAATCTTTTGTCACATTATAAATGTCTTTACTGGCACTTTTGATCAATTTAATGCTTCCTTGATGAATAAAAGTATTGATTACTTAAACAGGGCGATGTTTGAGCTGGACATGCGGGAGCGTGATGACGGCGCCGTGACGCTCAGTAACCTCTCGCCGCAGGCCGTCCACACCTTCCTGGATTTCGCGTATTCTGGTGAAATAGAAATCAGAGAAGACAATGTGGACATGCTGTTTCAGCTGGCCTCCTTCCTGCAGGTGAGACACAATTATTATTGTTATTATTAGAGGAAGCTTTTATTGTTTTTATTGCACTGAACACAAAGCAAAAGGGGTATTTGACATCAGATGTGTTTAGTGATCTGAAAACTGTTTGCTACTAAATAAAATAATGATAAAATTGATGTTTTTGTGTTGTTTTATTCTATTGTAGTTTTTTATATATATATATATATATATATATATATTGAATGAATTCTGTTTTTGTATTTTCCATTTTCATTTCAGTTTAATTTTTTATTTTATTTGTTTAATTTTATTAGTGTTAATCTTTAGTTGTTTTTGTCATTTTTATTAGTTATTGTTTTTTTTTCTATGTAGTATTTTTTATTTTTTTTAGTTTTACTTTTAGTTATTTTAGTACATGAACTAAAACTAAACGAAAATGAGAAATGTTGCATTGGCAACTAGCTGAAATAAAATAAGTTTACGTTTTATTTCAGATAATGCATATTGTATTTTTATTATATATCTACCAGATAGCATATTATATATTATTATATCTTATTATATCACATTTGTATCAAATTACAAAAAACTAGTTAAGGCTAATGCGAGGGTGTTTCTAATGCAGCGTCTACGGGAGAAACGGTAAATTTGACATCGTTCTCTTTTCTGACTACCGTTATCAGTTTCTCTCAATTTTTTTCCTTTGATTCAAAGTCGTGAGTTTTTTTTTTCCTACTTGACCAAATGGGAATGCAAAAAATATATTTGTGGTCTCGGAAGTTTACCCAACTATGACGACTTCCGCTGCTGAGAAACCCGGAAATGTGAAAAAGTAATTAGCTATGTTTCCATCCACCTATTTTTATGAGCATTTTTGGAATATCGCTTAAAAAATCGCTGGATGGAAACGCCAAAATGTGCATGAATTCTAAAAAATGCACATAAAAAACTTATGCGCACATTTGAGTAGGATAAACTTTTTACCCGATAAGAAAAAAATGCAATGCAAACACATTTACCAAATAAATTCCTCCATTGCGCATTGAAAAAATCATGTGAGTTTGCGCTATGAGACGGGATAACTTGACTAGCAGCGGACCGATCTCGTTCACAGCATCTGTGTGTTGTTTTGGTCGTTCTGAAAAGCCTGAGCAAAGTCTGTCATCAAAGTATTTCTGTATAATTGTCTTAAACGACTGCGTTCACAATCAGCAGCATCCGCCTCCGAAAGCAATGACTGCATTTATCGCTCTGAGGTGCACGTATCATATATGAACTTTATTATATTCAGTGGCTTCTCCTAGTTTTCACCAGGAAGTGTCGATTTTGTCCTCTTTGACTCGTTGGATAGAAACGGTGCTAATGACGTATACGTTAACAGCTTCATCATGTCTTCTGTCTTTCCTTCGCTCAGGTGGGCTTCCTCTCTCGCGCTTGCAGTGACTTCCTGGTCCAAATGCTGGATCTCTGCAACTGCCTGCAGCTGTTAGCGCTCGCCGAGGGTTACGGCTCCTCGCGCCTGCTGCATCGCGCAACCGACTTCGTCACGCAGAACTTCCACGCACTTTCCTCCGCTCCGGACTTTCTGGAGATGCCGGCCCGCATCTTGGAGCGCTGCCTGTCTTCGGACGCACTCAACGTCCCAGACGAAGAAAGCGTCCTGCACGCGTTGCTCCACTGGACGCGACACGATCCACAGTCGCGCAAAATCCTTTTACCGAAGCTTCTTCCGCGGGTCCGTCTGCACCATCTGCGTCCGTCTGCGCTGGAGGAGGCCAAGCTGCTGCTGAGCGCAGACGCATGCTGCATTACCGCGATTAAACAAGCTCTCGAAGACATTCATCGCTTCAGCGGCTTGTTTTGCGATGCTCGGCCTTCTACGACATCCAGCTATATTTTCGTGCACAAAACAGAGGATAGCGGAGAGATTCGGTATGCGTTCTGCTACAACATTGGTGCGGATCTCTGGATGGAGCTACCAAACGACGCCGCGCAGATTTTAGACCGACCCGGATCATCGCTCACCAGTTTTGGAGAAAAGCTCTTCATCATTGGTGGATGTCGCGGCGAATGTCATCGCACTATTCGCCTGCACATCGCCGCGCATCAGCACGACGCGACGGACGAAGTCTGGTGCTACTGTCCCGTCGCGCGCAGCTACACACCAGCTCTGCACATGTACAACCCACGGACAATGCATGCATCCGTAGCTGCTCTAAATCGCATTTACGTAATCGGCGGAAAAACACGCAATGCTTGTAGCGTTCTAGACGCTGAATACTTTGATCCTCTAAGCGGCGATTGGACATCCGTCAGCCCTCTTCCCAAAGGAATCTACTTTCCGGAAGCGAGCGCATGCGGAAGCATTATTTACACGCTCGGATCCGAGATGGAGATTACCGAAGCTTTCAATCCTTCGCTCGACTGTTTCCTCCGCTACGACGCCGTTGCGGATCAGTGGTGCCAACTAGTGGCAGAGTTCGGCCAGTTCTTCCACGCAACGCTCGTCAAATCCGTGTCTATCAACGACACGCTGTATCTGTGCGATCTTTCTACGTATAAAGTCTACAGCTTCTGTCCGGATAGTTGCGTTTGGAAGGGCGAAGGTTCGTTCGAGTGCGCTGGGTTCAACGCGGGCGCCATCGGCGTGCGGGATAAGATCTACATTCTGGGCGGCGATTATTCGCCCGATGAGATCACGGACGAGGTGCAGGTGTACGACAGCGGCCGGTCCGAATGGCAGGAGGTTTCGCCGATGCCTCGAGCGCTGACGGAGTTTCACTGTCAGGTGCTGAGCTTCAACCGCTACAGAGATCCGTGGAGGAGAGAAACCGCCGAAACACCCTGAATTAGAGATCTCAGGCCTCATTTATAAAATGTTGCGCAGAAACCATCCTAAATTTTATCTTACGATCATCTCTCAAATATGCGTACGTGTGATTCATAGAATGAACATATGCACAGAAAATGCATGTACGCAACTCTTTCAAATGTGAAATCTATATCGCAAATGATCTTGAACTTGCACGCAAATGAATGGTTTCAGCTCTCTGCCTCGCAAACGACTCTTAATGTCATTAACATATAAAAGATCAAAGTCATCATCAAATTCTTTAATTTGGATGATGACGGTGATCTTTTATATGTGATCACACTATAAGATCAAATCTGTGCATATGCACACTTTATAAATGAGGCCCCTGGATTCCAGCGTGAACCGATCAACTCAATCGAGGCCATGATGCACTAATTCGTTCACTCGTTTTGAAAACGGGGTAATGAAAAGTAAACTGCAGCCATGATTTAAAGGAATAGTTCAGGCAAAAATGAAAATGATCTGAAAATGTGTTCACCCTCAGTTCATCTGAGATCAGGATGAGTGCGTTTCTTCATCAGGTTTGTAGAAATGTGTCTCTGCATCAGTGTCTCAGCAATGGATGCTCTGCAGTGAATGGGTGCCGTCAGAATGAGAGTCTGATAAAAACATCACAATAATCCACAGCACTCCAGTCCATCAGTTAACATCTGGAGAAGACAAAAGCTGAAACAAATCGTTTTTAACTAAAATACATAGAGTCCTAGTGGCTTGTAAACGCTGCTTGATCTGCAGATTTCTCTCCTGATTCACACCAGAACACTTTTTCACTGGAGGAAGCGTTATTATGGATTATGGACTTTTGTCTTCTCCAGATGTTAACTGATGGACTGGAGTGCTGTGGATTATTGTGATGTTTTTATCAGACTCTCATTCTGACGGCACCCATTCACTGCAGAGCATCCATTGCTGAGACACTGATGCAGAGACACATTTCTACAAACCTGATGAAGAAACAAACCCATCCTGATCTCGGATGAACTGACGGTGAACACATTTTCAGATCATTTTAATTTTTGCCTGAACTATTCCTTTAACTGTTCCTCATATCATTCTAAACACATTTGCTGTTAAAAAGAGAACATATGACAAACGTTGTTCAGCGCTCTCCATACAACAACAATTAATAATACTCGCGCCTGTCAAGCTTCAGAAATGTCAAAAAGAGCATCAGAAGTCAGTTTCTATTGCTTGTGCACTATATTAAAACACTTTTGAAGGCTTTATGTGAGAAAAGAGATTTAAAGCAAAATTTGCACACCAATCTATAGTAATCTATAGATTATAGACATATATACTGAAGTGCATCATTAGAGAGCATTTAATGTAATTCACTTCAGATTAACTCCTGAACTTTGTGATCTTGTTGCAGAATTTTTTGTTTGAAGTTAACATTGCAAATTGTATTTCTGTATCTTAATGTAAATTTGATGGATGAATATAGAGATGCATGCCGTAACACACAAACACACACAGTTGCATTGCCAAAGAGTTCTTTATTTAAACAAATAAAACAATGTCTTCACTCAACACATTGCTGGTACTCTTTTGGCAATTAATTTGAGTGTTTTTTCCCCCAATTTATCACATGAAACATTCAGAGTATCAAAGCATTTAACATTTAACACATGACAGCAATCCAACGGACAAACTGAAGGCATCATGAGACGATCCATCCGTCTGCAGAAACATCATCGTCCGGTGCTGGAGCTCATCTTCGCAGCTGAGGACGATGATGAGGATGATGATGATGAGGAATGAGCTCTTGGCTCCTCATGCATCCTGATATTGTTTGACCAGTAACCACATGAGCAGAACTGTGATCAACACAACCATAAAGTTCAGAAACAGCTCCTGTGCGGATCGGTCCATCTGAGCGGGTCAGAGCAGAAACACGACAGCTGGAAGACCGGAGATGACCAGAGCTCTGGATCAGAGACAGAGAGAGAGATGTGGAAAATAGACAAGTATGCTTGTCATTAAGAAATTAAGCCAGCAGTCTATCCATCTATCTGTCCATCTGTCTAATCATCCGTCCAAGTTTCACTCCCTGTTTGGCTTTGAATTTCAAACACAGATCTATTATCAGTTTAACTGCTGCGACACACACACACACATTTACTGTCCCTATCACATATCATAAACTATTGTTTTTACATAAAATCAATTCTAATGATTATAGACAAGAAAACGTAACTTTTTAAAATTTTTTAAATGTTCAGAGGTTTGGGGTTGGCACATTTTTAAAGTTTTAAATTCTTTTCTGCTCACCAAGGCTGTGTTTATTTGATCACAAATACTTAAAAAATAGCTAAATATTATTATAATTTAAAACAGCTGTTTTCTATGTGAATCTATGTTAAACTGTCATTTATTTCTGTGATGCGCAGCTGTATTTTCAGCATCATTACTGCAGTCTTCAGCGTCACATGATCTTCAGAAATCATTCTAATATACTGATTTGCTGCTCAACAAACATTTCTGATTATTATCAATGTTGAAAACAGTCGTGCTGCACAATATTTTTGTGGAAACCGTCATACGTTTAATTTTTTTTAGGATTCACAGATGAATAGAAATTCAAAAGAACAGCATTTTGTAACATTATAAATGTCTTTACTGCAACTTGTGATCAATTTAATACAGTTTCTGTCAAAAAAAAAAAAGTACCGATCCCAAACTTTTGAACACTAGATTTTTCATCCCAAATGTCTCCTAACTAAGATTTTGACATATTTAAGGAAGTTATTATTCCCCTCAAACTAAAACTACAAGCACACACTCATGCAGCAAAACACAAAACGGAGAGAAAACCACAGCACAGCAGAACCTAAGTTTGCATTAACAATGAAATGCATGCTGCAAAACTGTAAAAGCTTGTGCATCCAATCAACACATTATACATCCAGACCAGTCTGAAACATTGAAATGGCCTTAAATTAGATGAAAGGGCAAAGACAGAAGAACATCGTTCTGCAGACGTGGCTGGTCTGGATGCTTCTTACCTGCACGAGGTTGACCTGGAGTCTGTGTTACTCAGCAGATTTAAAGTCTCTGTGAGTCCAGCTGTTGCATCTCGCAGCTCTTAAAGCAGCCATGCTGGACTGGACCGGACCGGATTGGAGCAGCAGTGCTGAGGTCACAGTATTTAAGCGTCTGTGAGACTCAGCTGTGGGTTCTGGATCAGAGTCCAGCTGCTGCAGCTCTCCAGTGGGACGAGGGTGAGCTGAGCTCTATTGTTAGTGGTTTAGACTGACGCCTCTGAGCCTCAACACACATGTGACACGCATGACTGACAACATGCAGAAAGAGCCTGTGTGTGTGTGTGTGTGTGTGTGTGTGATGCTTGTTAATCCAACACAATTCTTTACAACCAATTAACTTAATTAATTTGAATTGAGAGTACATAAATGATTTTATTTGTATAAGTGGATTTCCCCTTCCCAACATGCTTTGCACAGGGCTAGATAAGGAGAGTAAATGTTGAAATAAAATATTTCAAATCAAATTATTTCTTAATTTAAAATTAAGATTATAAAATTGTGAGACTTGTTAATGTTTAATGCTCTTTTATGTTTGTAGAGTTTCTGGTATGTTAGTGTTTTTGGGGGCTTGGGTTGAGGACCTGCTAGTTAATAATAAAATAAACAACTTTGACCATGCCATGGATGTAACAAAACCATATTATGGCTAATGCCTAACAAGTTGATTAATGCCTAAAGTTAAGTAAAGCCAATATATTTTGTTTTAAAAACATTAGTGAAGGCTGTGAGAAGGTTCTGGCTTGTTTACTTCTGTGGGACCTGAAATAACCCGACAATCTTTCCAGAAAGAAGAGCAGATGAAGTTTCATTTGCTGCATTTGTTTGATCAAAAATACAGTAAAAATGGTCAAATTGTGAAATATTATTACAATTTAAAATATGTGACTCTGGACCACAAAACCAGTCATAAGGGTCAATTTCTTGAATAAATAAGCTTCAATTGATGTATGGTTTGTTGGACAATATTTGTCTGAGATGCAACTATTTGAAAATCTGGAATCTGAGGGTGCAAAAACATCTAAATATTGAGAAAATCACCTTTAAAGTTGTTCAAATGAAGTTCTGAGCAATGCATATTACTAATCAAAAAATTACTTTTGATATATTTACGGTAGAATATTTTCAAAATATCTTCATGGAACATGATCTTTACTTAATATCCTAATGATTTTTGGCATGAAGGAAAAATGGATAATTTTGAGCCATACAATGTATTTTTGGCTATTGCTACAAATATGACTGGTTTTGTGCTCCAGGGTCAAATATGTGTTTTCTAAGTGAATATATTGTCAAATGTAATTTGTTCCTGTGATCCAAAGCTGAATTTTCAGCATGACACCTCTGTGCCACAGAATGCATGTGACATGCATCAGAAATGACGCATCATGAGAGAGGAGTGCGTGTGAGGGGTTCGAGTCGTCTCTTCTTCCACTTACAGTAGCTTGCCGATTGAAATAACTTCAATATAAATCTTCCCAGATGGAGCATCCTCCTTGGATTCAGGACAGGAATCTGCTGCTCCGTCTCCTCTTTTCCTCGTGAGTCCACCTGATCCAGGAGCGCTGTTGCCGTGGCGATCAGGGCAGTGACGTCCCATTGTTGGAATCCAGCAGCTGGTAAAGCAGCTCAAAGATCACGTTACAATATAAAACCACTCGAGCTGGAGACGTATTCAAATTGGATAATCTTATGAAACATATTCATATGAGACATGTTCATAACATTATCTATACTGCATCTGCCTTTATGGACTAAATGAATAATCAATATTTTGATACAGGAGAGAAATATTTATGTGGTAGAAGTTTATTTTGTGAAATTTGCCATAAAAAATAACTAAAGTCAGATCTATTGCTTTAAGCTGATGGATTTATTGGATGATAAATATCTCATTTTCCTATTAAATATACTATTTCCCCCCTTCGTTTTCATAGTTCTGTTTAATTTACTTTCTGAAAACATTAATTCACCTAAAATGAACAATTTACTCTCCTTCATGTTGTTCCAAACCTGACTGACTTTCTTCTGTGAGACACGACAGAAGATATTTTGAAGAATGTTGGGTACAAAAACACTGGACCCCATTTACTTTCATTGTGTGGACAATCTCTTTTTGTCATCAGTTTGAAGAAATAATTCTCCACTTATTTTGGAAATATGTTTAGTGCAAAATTTTTAAATTAATTTATATTTATAAATTCATAAAATGTTACATTTATAAATGTACATTTTCAAAGAAAATAGCCTACCTTATTATTATTATTATTTTTTTTTTTTTCAAGAAAGATGCTGATATATATTCGAATTAAGGAAGACTCTCCTATGGTGTAATATAAGTCAAGTCACATTTATCTCTATACAGCAGCCTACAGATTACTTCAAAGCAGCTTCACAGTATTAAACTGAATCTATGATGCAAACTTCATTAAAAATGTAAAGCTCTAACAAGACAAAAGAGTCATTATTCAGCTCGGTTCGTTTCAGAGTTGATTCAGTTCAGTTCATCATAATCTTGGTACGTTTTTGTTTATTTTAATATGACATAAAATCGCTTTCAGAATGTTCATTTGAGCAACTTCTGACTCGACCAATCATGTAAGTTTGTGGGCGGAACTATCCGTTGAACTGACCAATGACAGGCTGGGGAGTGTTCGTGTAACGGTTTGGGTGGGTGTGTGTGTGTGTGTGTGTGTGTGTGTGTGTGTGTGTGTTACGCGCTGGAATCCTCCAGAAGATCCAGCGATGCCAAGCCTCCTGAAACCGAACAGATCCACAAATAGATTTTTCTACATTAAAGGTGACAATAATCCAGCTCTCGTTACATAATCGCTCATAAACGACGCCCCTTCAAACGGCGAGCGCGCGGTGATTAATGGCGGGAATCGAGAGGATTCTTTACACCAACGCCTTTTAAACGTTAAAGGTTATGTAAATATTAAGGACAAATCGATCATAAAATAATTCTTATGAAACTGAATTTTATTAATATTTGATATATAGCCTAGGCTACTTAAAATTTTGAGTGAAAACGTTTTTCTCAAAATGTACTTATTTGTACTTGAATGTTCTAAGAAACGGAGTAAACGTTCAAATAACATTTTGGTTGAAAATAAAGTTGTTGTAAGAGGTATTTGTAACTCTAAAATAACACTATAACCATGACAAGAAAACTCAACATTTTAACGTTCTTAGAATATTAAAAATACAAGTTTAAAAAACGTATTTGGGGTGAAAATAAAGTTAGTAGAGTGTTATAAGAACCGTTTGAAAGGTTGCTTGTTCGGCCGAACACTTACACCGAGCCGCTTCAACGGACGAAAACACACAATTATATCAAAATACGCGGTTTTGGCGAGTTACCTCGTAAACGTAAAAGACCGTAAAGAGTTCGGAGGAGATATGTGTCAGATCCGCGTCATGCGCATCAGGTTTTAAAGAGATAAAGTAAAACCTGCTGAAGTCTGTCATTGATGTAAATCAAAGAACAAACGAAAAAGAGAATCACTCGACTCCTCTAGTAGTTTATGCATATACAATTTATAGTTTATGTGAAGATTGTTTTAAAATCGCTTAATATTTCAGAGCCTATTAAATGTTAAAAATAATGTCTTTCAATTATACTGTAATGTTGAATGGCTATAATTAATAGGGAAAATTGAGGGAAAATGCATTTAATAGAGACACCAGTAGTAGTATTGGTGTTAATGCTTCATTAATAATAGGCGACTTTGTGAAAAGATGCCATTAAAAGCATATTTAAAATGTACGGTCTTTGTTTTTTTACATTAATTTGGAGGTTCAATGTGAAATTATGACAATATAAATATGCGATTAATCATGATTAACTACAGAAAAATGTGTGATTACTTTTTAAATCGATTGACAGGCAACACTAATCTTACCCTTTTATAGATTTTAAATTTCAATTTAATTTCTAATTTTATAGGTCCCCCAGAAAGAGATCGGGACGGCCCCCACCCCCTTGGCCCCCTTCAAATTTTCAGTTCGATACTCCAGCCATCAAATGAAGCTAATCGAATAGCCCTGCTCTAATCCATTAACATTGGTGCGAAAAAAAACAAAGAAAAAAAAAAAAAACACATGGTCAGGGTTGGGGTGAAGGGATGAGGCAAGGACTCAGTGGTGCAGGAGAACGGGCTTTTTATTAATAAAATAAACTAAAACTACCCCGTAGGGGAAAAACAGGACAGCTGGCAAGGCTTGGCAGGGCAGGAACAGGATACATTCGACGACAAACTGGCACAGGACTGCAAAACACAGAGAGATTATAAAGGGAGCAAATGAGGACAGTAACGAGGTAAAACACAGGTGGGGCAAATTAACCAATAATTCAATTCAAGTTTATTTGTATAGCGCTTTTTACGATACAATCGTTGCAAAGCAGCTTTACAGGAAATTAAGTTTCTACTATACACATACACATACATATGTGAGGAAGAAACCCAATATATTTAAGTTATGACAGACTTAACTTGGTAATTGTGTATGTTGTCTGAGGGTTGGCATCCTCCGTGGTCCTCTGAGGTGTTGCCATCATCTCTTCTCAGGTGTTTGGTCATCCCGGATCTTTTTAAGGGTTGGATCCAGACTGACGCTTCAGTAATTCCTAGTTACCACGGGATGTTAATCCCGTGGCAGAATCAGAGAAACAGATAGAGACGTAATTAGCGTAGCTGCTGTTCTATTCAAGCAAAAATGATTTGTTCAACCCAATCTAAAGAATTATAATGTACATTTGATTAGATATAAATGCAGTACAAGATTATTGTGTGAATGCATGGCTAAAGAGATGTGTCTTTAATCTAGATTTAAACAGAGAGAGTGTGTCTGAACGTTATCAGGAAGGCTGTTCCAGAGTTTGGGTGCCAAATGTGAAAAAGCTCTACCTCCTTTAGTGGACTTTGCTATCCTAGGTACTACCAAAAGTCCAGAATTTTGCGACCTTAGGGAGCGGGTTGGATTGTAGCGTGGTAGAAGATTAGTTACAGTAGGTACGCAGGAGATAAACCATTTAGTGCCTTATAGGCAAGTAATAGTATTTTGTAATTGAAACGGAAATTAATAGGTAGCCAGTGCAGAGACTGTAAAACTGGGGTAATATGATCATATTTCTTCATATATCATATCGCTGCATTTTGGACTATCTGTAGCTTGTTTATTGAAGATGCCGGACAACCACCTAACAGTGCATTACAATAGTCCAGTCTAGAGGTCATGAATGCATGAACTAGCTTTTCTGCATCTGAAACAGGTAGCATGTTTCAAGCTTGGCAATGTTTCTAAGATGGAAGAATGCTGTTTTTGTAACATGGGAAATATGATTTTCAAAGGACAAGTTGCTGTCTAATATAACACCCAGATTTTTGACTGTAGAGGAAGTAACAGTACATCCGTCTAGTTGCAAATTGTAATCAAAAAGATTCTGAGTACTGTTTTTTGGTCCAATAAGTAATATCTCGGTCTTATCCGAATTTAATAGGAGGAAATTATTGGTCATCCAATCTTTTACATTTTTAACACAATCTATTAGCTTAGATAGTTCAGAAGTTTCATCTGGTCTTGTTGAGATATATAGTTGAGTATCATCAGCATAACAATGAAAACTAATCCCGTATTTTCTAATAATATCACCAAGGGGCAACATGTATATTGAAAATAGCAGAGGACCTAGGACAGATCCTTGTGGAACTCCATACTTTACTGGTGATAGTTGAGATGGCTCCCCGTTTAAAAAAACAAAGTGGTAGTGATCGGATAGGTAGGATCTAAACCATCTTAAAGCCTGCCCTTGAATACCCGTATAGTTTTGTAATCGATCTATGAGTATGTCATGATCTATAGTGTCGAAAGCAGCACTAAGATCAAGTAAAACTAGCAATGAGGTGCAGCCTTGGTCTGACGCAAGAAGCAAGTCATTTGTAATTTTAACAAGTGCAGTTTCTGTGCTATGGTGAGGCCTGAAACCTGACTGAAATTCTTCATAGAGATCATTTTTTTTGCAAGAAGAAGCACAATTGAGCAGACACAACTTTTTCTAAAATTTTAGACATAAACGGCAGATTTGAAATGGGTCTGTAATTTGCCAGTTCACTAGAATCTAGTTGTGGTTTCTTAATAAGAGGCTTAATAACCGCCAGCTTGAATGGTTTTGGGACGTGACCTAAAGATAACGATGAGTTAATGATATTGAGAAGCGGTTCTTCTGCTACGGGTAACAACTCTTTCAGTAGTTTAGTGGGTACAGGATCTAATAAACATGTTGTTGGTTTAGATGCAGTGATAAGTTTATTTAGTTCTTCCTGTCCTATAGTTGTAAAGCACTGCAGTTTTTCTTTGGGAGCTGTGAAACTGAAACTGAAGTACTAGACAGTGCAGAACCTACATTTGTTATTGTATATCTGATGTTGTCTATTTTATCAGTGAAGAAATTCATAAAGTCATTACTATTAAACTGTGAGGGAATATTTAGATCGGGTGGCGTCTGTTTATTTGTTAGTCTAGCCACTGTGCTGAATAAAAACCTTGGATTGTTTTGGTTATTATCTATGAATTTGTGGATATGCTCTGCCCTGGCAGCTTTTAGAGCCTGTCTATAGCTGGACATACTGTTTTTCCACGCAATTCTAAACACTTCCAAGTTAGTTTTTCTCCATTTGCGCTCAAGATTACGAGTTTCTTTCTTGAGAGAATGGGTATAACTGTTGTACCATGGCGCAGTACGTTTTTCTCTAACCTTTTTCATATTGAGGGGGGCGACAGCTTCTAATGTATTAGAGAAGATAGTGCCCATGTTGCTAGTCATTTCGTCTAGTTCACGTGTATTTATGGGTACACAGAGCAGTTGAGATAAATCAGGTAGGTTATTTGTGAATCTGTCTTTGGTGGCTGGAACAATAGTTCTGCCCAGACGATAACGCGGAGCCATATAGTTAATATCGGTAATATGCAGCATGCACGATACAAGGAAATGATCAGTAACATCATCACTTTGAGGTACGATATCTATATCAGTAAGATCAATTCCATGCGATATAATTAAATCTAGCGTATGATTGAAACGATGAGTGGGCCCGGTGATGTTTTGCATGACTCCAAAAGAGTTTATTAGGTCAGTAAACGCAAGTCCTAACACATCATTTGTGTTATCAACGTGAATGTTAAAATCTCCAACAATTAGCGCTTTATCAACATTAACCAATAGATCTGAGAGGAAATCTGCAAATTCTTTTATGAATTCTGTATATGGCCCTGGCGGTCTATACACAGTAGCCAGAGCAAGAGATAGGAGAGATTTCTTTTGCATATCTGACAGTGTAACATTAAGCATAAGTATTTCAAATGAGTTAAACCTGTATCCTGTTTTCTGAGTAACATTGAGAATATCACTATATATTGTAGCGACACCACCGCCACGACCAGTCTGACGGGGTTCATGTTTATAACAGTAGCTTGGTGGAGTAGACTCATTTAGACCAAAATATTCATTTGGTTTAAGCCAGGTTTCAGTCAAACAAAGTACATCAAAACTATTATCTGTGATCATTTCATTTACAATAACTGCTTTGGGTGCGAGTGATCTAATGTTTAGGAGCCCAAGCTTTAGAAATTGTTTTTGTTCATTTATTTTGCATTTTTCAGGTTTAATCACGATCAGATTTTTTCTAGATCCTACATTAAATTTATATGTTGACCTCACTATTTGGGGAACAGATACAGTCTGTATAGATTGAACAACGCAAGTACTTCTGTCATTTAAGAGGGTAGAGCAAAAGCCATCATAGCAGTTATTTGAGAATTGGCTTACTAGTCATATGGAGCGTAGCGTCCTGGAGATGTTGTCCGACAGGAGTTCGGCTCCGACTCTGCTGGGGTGCAGGCCATCAGCACGGAAAAGCCTAGGACGCTCCCAGAAAAGATTCCAATTATTAACAAAGAGCAGTTTCTGTTCTTTGCACCATGACAATAACCATTCGTTTAAAGCAAAAAGTCTACTGAACCTTTCGTGTCCTCGTCGATACGTGGGAAGCGGTCCTGACACGATGATCGTCGTCGTGGGCGATGTGCTGCGTACTGTCTCGATCAGGCTCCTGAAGTCCCTCTTCAGTGTCTCCGTCTGCCGCAGCTTGGTGTCATTAACCCCCGCGTGCAGCACGACAGCGCCAATGCTCTCGTCGTCCCCTTCAGGATCACGGGTATCTGCGCAGAAACATCGAGAACACGAGCACCAGGGAAACAGCGAGTGTGCACTTTACCTTCAGCTAACGTAGCATGGACGTGCCGGACTTGTTAATAATCAGGTAACAAGATGGGTGGGGTCAAGAAAATTGACATGAGAGCACATGGCACACTGAAAACAAAAACACAAGCACATGGCCAGCAATACAAAGTCAT
This sequence comes from Onychostoma macrolepis, assembly GCF_012432095.1. Taxonomy (NCBI): domain Eukaryota; kingdom Metazoa; phylum Chordata; class Actinopteri; order Cypriniformes; family Cyprinidae; genus Onychostoma; species Onychostoma macrolepis. The sequence continues at coordinate 30,766,177 of NC_081169.1, read as the reverse complement.
AGTGTAAAAAAAGATGGACGACGCATCTCCGCTTCCTTCCACTAAAGAAAAGTGAAACGAATACATCCAAGTATGGCCGCTGCCATCTTGAGTAAATGACGTCATTTGGAGCCCGAGTCTGCGCAGTAGTGTCGTGAGGTGGAGCCGCGGAATCAAACTCCCGCAGACCCAATCAACCATAACGGCACGCAAAAACGAACAATTGAACCGAACAAAAACGAACAATGGAACATATCAGCGTGACCAAAACCATATTTCGGAAAATTGTATTGGAAGTGTAATTTTTTTTATTTTGACTGAAGTCCCATTCGTTTACATGGAGAGGGCGGGGTTTATGACCTGTACTGCAGCCAGCCACCAGGGGGCAATCAAAGAGCCCGCAGCTTCACTTTTAAGGATGAGTGAGACACACCCTATACAAATCATCAGCCATGTGCTAAACAGGACACAAACACGCAGCTAATGCGAATACTCATAAGCCGCGTGTTCACACAAGACATGACAACATGAAAGCACGCAGCCAATGAATAACACAAGCTGCGTGCCAGACAGCACAAGACATAACGCGAACTGATAACACGAACTGCGTGCAACATAAAACAAACATGGACAAAAGAGCGCGCGGCTGAGCGAACTCGAGACCGCATGCTCACACAACGAGACAGAACATGGAGCGCGAGTGTCCAAACCCCGACACGAAACCCGAAACTCAAGACATGAGTGCCAGGATCCGAACACCACGCTCCAACATGAAACAAGGCACGCAGACGAGAGAGCACACTCGAAGCCGCGCACTCACTTAAAAACAGGACATGACGGGAGTGTCAGGGCTCTGTCACAAAACCATGACTAACACTAGACCGAAGTGACAGAACCCTGACACTACCCCCCCTCAAAAGGGCAAGGAGCTTGGGCGGAGCCGGCAGGGCAGGAAGCAAGGACGGCTCTAGAACGGCCTCTGGGCTGGCAGCAGGCTCCTGGATGGCCTCCCGGCCTTGCGGGACGGAGGAAGCCTTCCTCTTCCTCCTCCGACGAGAGCGAGGTGGTGGCATTACAGCCTCTGGGGGCACTGCAGCCTCTTCAGCCACCACTGGGGGCGCTGCAGCATCATCAGGAGCTTCTGGGGGCATAGCAGCAACATCGGCCACCTCTGGGGGAGCTGCAGCGCCATCGTCAGCCGAATCTGGGGATGCTGAGGCAGGACCATTCTTCCTCCTCCGTTTCTGGGTCATTGGAGGGCTGGGGCTTCAACTGATTGCAGGTGGAATGGTGGGACAGTCAGTAGAGTGGGACTTCGCTTGGGGTGGGGGTTCAGACTCCCCACGATCGTAGACGAAGTCCCAGAAGCTAAGATTCCCCAGCTTCAGCCTCTCAGCCTGTGGAAGATGGAGATCGAGGCAGACGTTAAATACCTCCTTAATATCAGCCTCACTGTAGTCCAGGTGGTCCACTTCAATGAGGAAGTCGCATGCAAACTCCCTCACGTCAGCCCCCTGCTGACAGAAGTAGCGAGAGTTTACATGCTGGGCCATTAGCTGGCGGGTGGACAATCCAGTGGTGGGAGATGGAAAAAGGTAGATACCCATCTCTACTGAGTCCTCTGTTGGCCAGTTCGATCTGTCAGGGTTGGGGTGAAGGGATGAGGCGAGGACCCAGTGGTGCAGGAGAATGGGCTTTTTATTGATAATAAAATACAAAACAAACTAAAACTACCCCATAGGGGGAAAAACAGGGCAGGAACAGGATACATTCGACGACAAACTGGCACAGGACTGCAAACACAAAGAGATTATAAAGGGAGCAAATGAGGAGAGTAACGAGGTAAAACACAGGTGGGGCAAATTAACCAATAATCAGGTAACAAGATGGGTGGGGTCAAGAAAAGCCATGTGCTCACACAAAACAAAAACACATGCTGACGAAAGAGCACGCGGCCGAGCGAACTCGAGACCGCACACTCACACAACGAGACAGAACATGGAGCGCGAGTGTCCGAACCCCAACACGAAACCGAAACTCAAGACATGAGTGCCGGGATCCGAACACCACGCTCCAACATGAAACAAGGCACGCAGACGAGAGAGCACACTCGAAGCCGCGCACTCACATAAAAACAGGACATGACGGGAGTGTCAGGGCTCTGTCACAAAACCATGACTAACACTAGACCGAAGTGACAGAACCCTGACACACATACGTTCTGCAAACTGAGTATGTGTGAAACAGGCGTAACACGATGGCCTGCTCCGTTTGCCGAAAACATGCAAAGGACAAGAATCTCAACGTTTTTAGGACAACAACAACAACAAAAAAAAGAGGAATCAATAAATCTGTTTGTTGTTTTTTTTCTAGTAAGTAAAGGACAAATTAAAAACATTTTAAATATGTTTAGTCATTGTAGTAGTAATAACTGGCTGTTTTTGCAAAAAGAGTTTCATGGCCGGTAAAAAAAATGTTTGGACGGTAAATTTGATCAGGTCACTGGCCATTGGCAAGTGTGGCAAAAAGTTAGTTTTAGGCCCTGTTTTCAGTAATAAAATGATCCATGAATGCTGCTGTATACATAATGTTTCTGTGCTAACATTTTGAGATCATTATTGAAGACCAGATAGCACTGAATGAACTTTCTATTAATATTACTAGAAGAACATTTATTCATAACTTTGAGAGAACCTTGCCAAAACCTTAGCCAAAGTTCTGAGAGCGTTCCTTGTTAGCTGAGATCATTTTCTTCTCATGTTCATAATGATGTTTCCGTATGAACTGATGGTCAGAATCAGCCTAACTCAGCTTCAATGTTCACTGAAGCTGCTTGAAACAATCTTTAATATTTGCACAGAAGGTAACCGGATCCTGATGAGGCTTAGAGCAGCGCTGTGGAGGTTCATCAGGGTGTTGTGTTTTGATCAGATCTCATTCACGTCTCTAGTGTCCACAGGTGTTCGTCTATAAATACTACTGTCATTTGTTGCTATCAGTGTTACATGGGCGTCTCAAGAGATCAGCTCTATTTAAAAAGCTTGGCGTTTCTTCTGTGAGTCTTTTGCCAGGACAATCAACACAAAAACACATGCTGGGGATCTGTTTCCTGGCGGCGTGACAGAGCTTCACATTAGTGAAGGGTTATGGCTGTTAACTAAGGACACAAGCATAGAAGCAGCTTAGACTAGTCTTAAAAGTTAGTCATTTAATTTCTTTTTTTATGCAAGACTGGTCATAACTTTTAAAACTGGTTGCATAAAAACACGGATAATTTCCAGTCTAATTTGTTCTAATACTTAACTAGTAACTAGTAACTTATCTCTGGTATGGCTGGTTTAATGTGACACAAAAGCAAAACTGTTCCCAGCTAACAAAAATATAAGAAAGTTATGCTAATGTTCCCATTAAGTTACAAAAACTTTATTTCTGAATGTTCCTGTTTTTTAAGTGATTTTTTTTCCCTTTTTTTTTTTTTTTTGTTATGCAAACATTAAGGGAACTTTGCATTTGACCATTTTGCAAACATTATGAGAATGTATGTTATGTTTTGAATGTTCTCTTAATGTTCTGATGCAAGTAGTAACATTTTAAAAATGTTAGAAGAAAGTATAACTAAAACATTTCAGAAAAAATTGTAAACATTGTATAAAAAATGTTTTTGATCAAATGTTTTGAGAGCATCATTAAAGACCAGATAACATTGAACAAACGTTCTTTTAATGTTACTTGAAAATCTATAACTTTGAGAGAACCTTGCCAGAACATTAGCCGAAGTTCTGAGTGTTCTCTGTTAGGTGGGATATGTGCTATATATCCCAGTTTTATTATTTTGTCAAATTTGAGTAACTTGATTATTCTGTCTGTCTGTCTGTCCATCCGTCCGTCTGTGAGTCTGTCCTTCTGTCTGTCCTTCTGTCTGTCTGTGCGTCTGTCCTTCTGTGAGACTGTACTTCTGTCTGTCCATCTATCTGTCTGTCTGTCTGTGAGTCTGTCCTTCTGTCTGTCTGTGCGTCTGTCCTTCTGTCTGTCCTTCTGTGAGACTGTACTTCTGTCTGTCTGTGCGTCTGTCCTTCTGTTTGTCTGCGAGTCTGTCCTTCTGTCTGTCTGTCCTTCTGTCTGTCCATCTATCTGTCCGTCCTTCTGTCTGTTTGTGAGTCTGTCCTTCTGTCTGTCCATCTATCTGTCTGTCTGTCCTTCTGTCTGTCCTTCTGTCTGTCTGTCCATCTATCTGTCTGTCCTTCTGTCTGTCTGTGAGTCTGTCCTTCTGTCTGTCCATCTATCTGTCTGTCCTTCTGTCTGTCTGCAGTCTGTCCTTCTGTCTGTCCATCTATCTGTCTGTCCTTCTGTCTGTCTGTGAGTCTGTACTTCTGTCTGTGAGTCTGTCCATCTGTCTGTCCATCTATCTGTCTGTCCTTCTGTCTGTCTGTGAGTCTGTCCTTCTGTCTGTCCATCTATCTGTCCGTCCTTCTGTCTGTTTGTGAGTCTGTCCTTCTGTCTGTCCATCTATCTGTCTGTCTGTCCTTCTGTCTGTCCTTCTGTCTGTCTGTCCATCTATCTGTCTGTCCTTCTGTCTGTCTGTGAGTCTGTCCTTCTGTCTGTCCATCTATCTGTCTGTCCTTCTGTCTGTCTGTGAGTCTGTCCTTCTGTCTGTCCATCTATCTGTCTGTCCTTCTGTCTGTCTGTGAGTCTGTCCTTCTGTCTGTCCATCTATCTGTCTGTCCTTCTGTCTGTCTGTGAGTCTGTACTTCTGTCTGTGAGTCTGTCCATCTGTCTGTCCATCTATCTGTCTGTCCTTCTGTCTGTCTGTCTGTCCTTCTGTCTGTCCATCTATCTGTCTGTCCTTCTGTCTGTCTGTGAGTCTGTCCTTCTGTCTGTCCATCTATCTGTCTGTCCGTCTGTCCTTCTGT
>NC_081169.1:30718788-30758788 GCF_012432095.1 Onychostoma macrolepis | reverse complement strand
TATCTATCTATCTATCTATCTATCTATCTATCTATCTATCTATCTATCTATCTATCTATCTATCTATCTATCTGTCTGTCTGTCCTTCTGTCTGTCTGTCTGTGAGTCTGTCCTTCTGTCTGTCTGTCCATCTATCTGTCTGTCTGTGAGTCTGTCCTTCTGTCTGTCTGTCCATCTATCTGTCTGTCTGTGAGTCTGTCCTTCTGTCTGTCCATCTATCTGTCTGTCTATCTGTCTGTCTATCTATCTGTCTGTCCTTCTTGTCTGTCTGTGAGTCTGTCCTTCTGTCTGTCCATCTATCTGTCTGTCTGTCTGTCCGTCTGTCCTTCTGTGAGTCTGTCCTTCTGTCTGTCTGTGTGTCTGTCTGTCCGTCCGTCCGTCCGTCCATCTGTCTGTCTGTCTGTCCGTCTGTCCGTCCATCCATCCATCTGTCTTTCTGTCTGTCTGTTCGTCTGTCCTTCTGTGAGTCTGTCCTTCTGTCTGTCTTTGTGTCTGTCCGTCCATCTGCCAATCTGTCTGTCTGTCCATCCATCCGTCTCTCCTTCTGTCTGTCTATTTGTCCATCTGTCTGTCCGTCCGTCAGTCCATCCATCCATTTGTCTGTCCACCTGTCTCTGTCCATCCATCTAGCTGTCTGTCCATCTATCTCTCTGTCTCTCTGTCTGTATGTGTCTGTCTCTCTCTTTCTCCAGTGGCGTCTGCTGTGAGGAGTTTCCGTCTCTGTCAGCGAGGTGTTTGACGGGAGACACAGGTGTGATTTCAATGTCTTTCTCTCTTCAGTCGACGACAGGATCATAGAGGGTTCTCGAGGGTGAGAACAGCCAGGGGTCAAAGTATGATGATGACGGGGGAAAAATGACTGAGGGGTTTATTTCTCCTCCATTCTGACAGAAACACTGGTAGAACTTCACATTTCCATAACTGCCAACACAATGTTACTCAGCTCAGTCTTCAGAGTCACTGTTTTTTTCTGTAAATACTGATGTCACACTCATCTGTCTGTCTATAAACCAACACATTTAGTAGCATTTGTCTCTACATTTACTTTTATTCATCATGAGCTACAATGAGGACGGATTTAAGAAATAGTGAAAACCGAAGAAGAGGTTTGGTTCTGAATTGTGTATAATCTCATATTTCTATGGCTTTCTTAAATGAGATTAGGTTTGCCATGTGAAATATGTTTGTAAAAAGTCTGAGATCATCACCATGGCTCTGCAAGGCTTTAAATAGCTCATCAGATTTAGGATTGTGTTTATGTGCTAAAGATAGAGCTGCTCCTGAAATGTCAGTGGAGGTTCAAGGTGAGAGACACTGAGGGATGATTAACACTGGAAACAAAACAGAGAAGAAAAGTAATTACTAAGAAATTAAGCTTTCATGTTTAACAAGTGTTCAGAAATATGGTTAATCATTGTTATGGAAGCTGTGTGTTTTTATTCGTACTGTCTACTGTATTGTACATTTCTACTGTCTGTCTATCAGTGAGTAGTTGCACCGTATATATGCTGCATGTGAAGCATGTTGAGATATTTCATGCCTGCAGTCACTGTGAATGAATTTGAATCTCTTTATGTTGACAGCTGCACATGTAAACAGTTCATATGATCATAGTGATGCTATGACAGCTCTTTGCCCCACAAATAATTATGCTTAACACTATGTAGAGAGACACACGTGCAATAAACACAAACACTGTCACTATTTCCATAGAGTATTATCTGCAGTCTTTGACAGCAGTGGACACATATTTAGCTATTAAAGGGTTATATTGTTTATTCTCTGTTTTTATTTTAATTTTTATTTTAATGAGGATCCAGCAATGACCTCAATTATTTGTTGTGGTTATATATGTTGAATGTGTCCATCTAGTGGCCACAGTGAGGAACTGTCGTGTAAATGCAGGATGAATGGGACCATCACAGGAGAACGACAGTCATTTTCTGGTTTTCTGTGTCATTGTGTTCCCAGATTCAGGTGTATTTATTTATTTATTTTTTAATGATTATTCTGCAAAATTAGTCGTCAATATTTTTGGTTTTCTAGAAGAGAAAAACAACATTTTAAACGTGTTTTATCTGCTAAAAGTTTATTTCGCCAACTTTTTGTTGTAGATTAGATGGACTTTATAAATGTTGTATTGATGGGGACTTTATTATGTTTCATTATGCTGGCAAACATTAAATGTTCCTCAAACATTGGTTTATGGTTTCCATTTGATTACTTCTTTGGGAATCACTTCCTAATATTTTAGAAACATAGTTTTTATGGTTTTATTTTCCCAACTAAAACTAAAATATGTTCCCAGAACATTTTAGAAACATTGCTTTTAAGGTTTGTTTTTGTTTTAGAAGTGCTTTAAAGTTTTTCCCAACTAAAACTAAAGTGCATTTTTAGAAATGTTGTTTGTAAGTTTTCAGACATTTTCAGAACATTATAGAAACTTTATAATTTTTTATAAAACTAAAGTTTTGCTTAAGTTTTTAGAAACGTTGTTTATAAGTTGTTTTTAGACATTTTTGTTTTCAAGTTTTAATTTTCCCAACTAAAACCCAAGTCCATTCTCAGAACTTTAGAGAACCAAATCTCAGTCGACTGGCGACAGAAAGCCTCTCACGGGCCTCTGAAGTGTTTTGCTTCCGGTCATAAACAACCTGATGCGTTTGATTCACAGGATGTGGAGAAACACACACACACACACACACACACACACACACACTCACTCTCTCTCTCTCTCTCTCTACACCAAACGATATTTTTTGTCCCGTAACCCGCAGGCCGGTCAGGTTTTACTATCCTTGTGGGGACATTTGGTCCCCACGGTGTAGTATAAACAAGTACACACACACACACACACGAGTTTGCACGCGCGTCTCCATCATGTTTAATCTTCGTTCTGTGTGTGTGATCGCGTTGTTGGTTCTCAGTGCGTCGAGAGCTGATGAAGATGCTGCTGCTGCTGATGATGATGATGAAGGTCTGGCAGCAAGCCCAGTGTCTGCGGAGTTGGGCGCCGTGCGTTCGGTGTGTAAGCCGGTTCCGAACACGATGGGTCTGTGTTCCGGTATCGGTTACGGAGAGATGCGCTTACCGAACCTGCTGGGTCACGCCAGCGCGAGAGAAGCGCAGCAGCAGTCCGCCGCGTGGATGCCGCTGCTCGGTAAGCACTGTCACCGAGACACGCGGCGCTTTCTCTGCTCGCTCTATGCGCCGGTGTGTTTACCGGAGGTCTCGGCTCCGGTGGGACCGTGCCGCAGTCTCTGTGAGGCGGTGAGGGACGCGTGTCTGCCCGTCATGAGCGCCTTCGGCTTTCCGTGGCCGGAGATGTTCAACTGCAGCCGGTTCCCAGATGGAGCGGAGCTCTGCATCCCCGGAGAAAGAGACCCGAACCGGGATGAAACCACCGAGGCGACCGAAGGTTTGAACCGACTTTAATTTTAATTTAATTTTCAGCTGCTTACACACAGAATCTTTACTTTCACACAGTTTCTGAAAGCTGTCACTCAAACAGCAGAAGCACACACCAGATCTGCAAAACCAGACACTATTCTCAGCCTTTGACTTTATGCAAAACACAACACACAGTTCTCTATGCAACACACACACATCTGAGAGGAAGTCTCTTGATTTCCTTTTCCAAACACAACCAATCAAAAACTCCTGGCATGTGCTTCACTGAACTCCAACCAATCAATAAACACACACATCTACACAACTACACACATGCTTGATGTGTTGCCTTTCTTTCGTTCTGTGTAATACTGTATTCACAGCCACAAATACTTACAGTAAAACAGGTTTGCTTTCAATCTTGCTTTCGTGTTTACTGTGAATTTTTGCAACATCTGTCTGCCATTTACTTTCAATCTTGAACACAGGAGCTCATTAAAGCACATATTTAGGTTTTGAATAACTGTGTATATGATATATCCAAAAATATAATATTATGGCAAAGGTGTTTGCTTTTGAGTTGTGTTTGTGATATTTTGAATGCAGTGCTTCATTTTGCAAGAGATGCAAGGCATTTTGCATTCTGTGTGCAATTTTTAGATTTGTGTGTAAAGTTTTAAAAAAGAGAGGCAAAGTTTTGAAAATCTGTGCAAGCAGCTGAAAACAACTGTTAGGTTTTTCCTCCATTTCTTCTGTCTTTTCTCCAGATTCTGCAGTGTGTGAGGTTTGCAGTCCAGACTCCGAAGGACTCGGAGAGCAGGAGATCCAGCAGAACTTCTGCAAGAGTCAGTTTGGTGAGAAATAGATTTGAGACTAGACGTGTGTAGACTAGCTTTCATCTGGTCTGCAGCGTCCTGAATAACTGATCATGATGGAGCCACTCAAAATGTTTAAAGGAATAGTTCAGCCAAAAATTAAAATTCGATGTAAGGATGTATATTTGTGTTTTCATCAGGTTTGTAGAAATGTGTCTCTGCATCAGTGTCTCAGCAATGGATGCTCTGCAGTGAATGGGTGCCGTCAGAATGAGAGTCTGATAAAAACATCACAATAATCCACAGCACTCCAGTCCATCAGTTAACATCTGGAGAAGACAAAAGCTGAGACACATCCAGCATTAAGACGTTTTTAACTCTAATACGAGTCTATAATAACACTTCCTCCAGTGAACAAGTGTTCTGGTCTGAATCAGGAGAGAAATCTGCAGATCAAGCAGCGTTTATGAGAGAAAACTGTCCAAAACAGCTCTAATCAAATATGTGGCTGGAATTTGATGTGAGAGACAACAGCAGATGCACTTTTTCACTGAAGGAAGCGTTATTATGGATTATGGACTCTATGGTATTTTAGTTAAAAACATCTCATTCTGACGGCACCCATTCACTGCAGAGCATCCATTGCTGAGTAAGGATTAAAAACATTCAACCATGATGAACTTCTGAAGCAGTACATTTTCATAGAAATAAAAGCTGTTGAAATGTTTTCTTAAGTAAAATGGCTGATTTCAATTGCTTAATTTGTACATTTTTAAAAAATATTATTTCTATTTTTATTTCTGTTATTCTCATTTGAATTTTTATTCTATGTGCATTTCATTGCATATCAAACTATGCATGGTTGTGTGTGGCACATTGTCTGCAAATTGGAATTATATAATGTAGCTGTTTCCTCATCCAAACGTCCCTGTTATTAGCTTTTAAAAGATAAGTCCACTTCATAAATTAAAATTTTCTGATAATTTACTCACCCCCATGTCATCCAAGATGTTCGTGTCTTTCTTCAGACGCAAAGAAATAAATTTTTTTTTTTTTTTTTTAGTAAAACTTCCAGGATTTTTCTCCATACAGTGCAATTGGTGGCCAGCAGATCGAAGGTTAAAAACGCAGTTTCAATGTAGCTTCAAAGAGCTCCACATGATCCCAGCCGAGGATTAAAGGTCTTATATAGTCTTTTTCTTTGAAAAAAAATTATATTTATACACTTTTTAACCACAAATGCTCAGCTAGCATTAGCTCTGCGATGCATGTCTTTATTAAGTGTCTTTATTAGGCAGAAGTTCTGACCCAGTTTTTTACAAAGCCAATATGCAAAAAACAATAGGGCTGTCCTCAACTAAAGATTTTTTGGTCAACTAGTAGTCGTTCATTTGAAGCATTAGTCGACTAATCGCATGTTTATTAATAAACCATTTAAATCATAATAATGAGCCTTTAATAGCCTACATATAATAAGCGCTCATGCACATGCATAAAGCTTGCCACGGCACACCGGCAGAAGTAATGATTATGAATGTGTCAGAGAAAAACAGTAAGGAGGTTGCATTAACATTTTAACAATTTTTTGCAAAACTAGTACTTTCTTTGTTTTCGGTTTAAGAGATGAAGTCGGCGACACTGACTCGTCATCTCCGCAGTAGTGATGCGCCTGTATGCATGTTTCATACGGATTACATAATCTGAGAATATCTGTTTTCCATTTGAATTGGTTCATTTGAAAGTAGACATTTCGCTCTCTATAGATATATTTTTCATGTTTGTAAAGAAAGTACACACAGAGTTTTGCGCTGAAGTTCACAGAGACCGAGACGGCAGAAAGCGCATCCTGTGTCCTTTCATTGTTTTACAAAAGCGCAATGTTTTGTTGTTATTGTGAGTGCACACAAACAAACGTAGAGTCTTTACAGATTCGAAAGATGCATTCAGCCTACTCTTATACACTGAACAGCGCATATATCTCTAGGTTAACATTAGATTAAGAAAACAGTGTAAAAAAAAAACATGTAAAGTTGCTGCTACTAACATATTTCAGATGATAAGCCATATTCGAGGTCGATGAATGATAGGCGAGCGTTTGGATGTCCTGCTCGATGTAATGTATTGCCACATCTTTTTTTTTTCTGCGACTAAGCGGCTTATAAAATTTTGGTCGACCAAGCCTCTTCTCGTCGACTAACCGTTAGTTGACTTTTAGGGGGCAGCCCTAAAGAAAAGTCAAATGCCCTTTACAAAAAAAGGTAGAAAAACAATGTCGGACGATTTTAAAGTTGGAGGAGAAAATAAGATGGAGTTTTTAACCCAAGTACAAAGAAGGACTAACCGTGCGTGATCTTTCCAGCAGGATTACAGACACGCATCGCAGAGCTAATGCTAGCCGAGCATTTGAGATTAAAAAAAGTCTATTAATAATATAATTTTTTTAAAAGAAAAAGACTAGATAAGACCTTTAATCCTCGGCTTGGATCATGTAGAGCTCTTTGAAGCTTCATTGAAATTGTGTTTTTAACCTTCGATCCGCTGTCCACCACTGAAGTCCACTGTATGGAGAAAAATCCTGGAATGTTTTCCTCAAAAAAACAAAAACAAAACTGAAGAAAGAAAGACATGAACATCTTGGATGACATGGGGGTGAGTAAATCATCAGAAAATTTTAATTTATAAAGTGAACTTATCTTTTAAAAGCTAATAACAGGGACGTTTGGATGAGGAAATAGCCACATTATATAATTCCAATTTTATTTGTGCCACACACAACCATGCATAGTTTATATGTAATGAAATGCACATAGAATAAAAATTACAGAAATTAAAAACAGAAATTAAAATCAAAAATCAAAATAGAAATAGAAATAGAAAAATAAAAATTATATTTAAAAAAAATTGCAAATTAAGCAATCTTGGATGACATGGTGGCGAGTAAATTATGAGGAAATCTTCACTCTGGAAGTGAACTCCTTTAACTCTTTCCTCGCCAAACACAGAAAAGTTATACGCTAGGGGGCGCTATTACGCATCTCCTGAATGAGTCTAGAAAGTGCCGATCAAAAATACAGACGAGGAAGATGTCATATGTAAGCATATGCATATGAAAAATAATGCGATCATCAACACTAACCGCATATAAATGAAAACTGCCTAATGTTACCGAGTGAAATGTTGATTCAGAAAGTGTTAAAGGCCTGTGAAGCTTTGGGATACTGATGAAAGCCATCTACTGCATCTTTGCTTTGATAATATTACTGAATATGATCCAGATTTTCTCAGCTTTTTGCTCAAAATTTTACTTTTTTTTTGTTTTTGTTTTTTTATGAAACCTACCTACGTTCATGTGTTGGAAAATATAAAAACTGCTTGAAGATTTTTTTGGTTTGAAAGTAGAGGGTCTGATTTTGTTTTGATGTATTGCATGTTCAGATATTTGATATAACAAAATATTCTGGGAGCCATGAACGTTTAGTGAAAGTCAGCAAAAACGCTGTTAATTTCTGTTCTTCGCCCTGCTGTTCTCCAGCGTTCAGACTGCGCATCGGCTCCTGGTCTCGGCTCGGGACAGACGTGCGTGTGGTTCCTCAGGGCCGCAGTCGGGTCCTCCGCTGGCTCGGCGGGCCGCAGGAGCAGAGCGCTCTCTGGCTGCCTCACGGATGCTCCTGTCCCGCGCTGGAGGGTCAGCTCAAGGGCTCCTACATCGCTCTGGGTCACATGCAGAACGGACGCATGCTCCTCAGGAGACTCCTCAAGTGGTCCCGTGATGAGAAAGAGCTGAAGAAGTTCATCAGGACGCTGCTGAGACAAGACTGCTGAGACACGATTAATGAACAAACGGATTGCGCAAAAACGGCATTTTCAAAATGGCCTGTTTTCTAATTTTTTGAGGAAAATGCAAATCTTCATAAGTCATTTTAATATAATTTTTGCTTATTAAAGAAAAAATATTACCCACTCAACCATTATCCCATCCTCATCCAACCCAACCTCAACTTTGATGCAAATTAATTCTACTGTACATTTGATGAAATAGAAATAATTAATAAAAAAAGTGTATATATATACATACACAGTATATATACACTACCAGTCTTTTGAATAGTAAGATTTTTAATGTTTTTTAAAGAAGTGTCTTCTGCTCACCAAGCCTGCATTTATTTGATACAAAATACAGCAAAAGCAGAAATATTGTTAAATATTTTTACTACTTAAAATAACCTTTATATTTTAAACTGTAATTTATTTCTGTGATGCGCAGCTGTATTTTCAGCATCATTACTGCAGTCTTCAGTGTCACATGATCTTCAGAAATCATTCTAATATGCTGATTTGCTGCTCAACAAACATTTCTGATTATTATTATTATTATTATCAATATTTAAAACAGTTGAGTACATTTTTGTTTTCAGGATTCTTTGAATAGAAAGATCCAAAGATCAGCATTTATCTGAAATAAGAAAGCTTTTGTAACATTATACACTACACCATTCAAGAGCTTGGAGTCAGCATCATTTTGTTTGGGATGGAAATTATAGAAATTAATTTATCAAGGATGCTTTAAATTGATCAAAGTGATGATAAAGACATTCATAATGCTACAAAAGATATAAGATAAATGCTTTTCTTCTGAACTTTCTATTCATCAAAGAAACCTGAAAAAATGTACTGTTTTCAACATAATAATAATAGTTTTTTGAGCAGCAAATCAGAATATTAGAATGATTTTTGAAGGATCGTGAGATTGGAGTAATGATGCTAAAAATTCTGCTTTGAAATCACAGGAATAAATTACATTTTAAAGTATATTCAAATAGAAAACAAGGATATTTTAAGAAGTTATTTTAAATAGTAAAAATATTTCAAAATTTTACTGTTTTTGCTGTACTTTGCATCAAATAAATGCAGGCTTGGTGAGCAGAAGACACTTCTTTAAAAAACATTAAATATCTTACTGTTCATAAACTGGTAGTGTATATATATATATGGTAATAAAAATACACAAAAAAAAAAGAAGTTGAGCAGGTCATATATATTTTGTGGCTGTATTCTCTATTTTTCACTTTTTCAAAAGATGCCAAGAATTGTTGCCAAATTGAGTAAAATTTCTTCACTGATGCCTTATTTTTTCATAATTTCAGATATCGCATTGCCTTTTTAATCTATTGAGAGTAAGTAGGGGTGAAAAAGGTTCTTTCATTTAAACATTACACCTTTCAACGAAACATCTATTTTTTGTTTTTTACTGATTTTTATATTGGCTTTGTGATGACTGTACTAAAACAAAATGTTTATTTTGTAATTAAAGAACAGTTTTGTTGTACATTTTGTTGGTTTTCATTGCATATGCTGACAAGCCACACACTGTGAATATCCAGCATTATTTCTGCGCTCAGGTCAGACGGTCACGTGATGCTCCAGGTGAGACGCAGGTGTAAGCGGAGGCCTCATGCGCTCCATCCATTATTCAGACGGAGGAATCTGATTGGCTGCTGCATGAGCGTGTCTGCACACCTGTCGCGTTCCGTCTGTCTGTCTCTCTTCTGAACACCGTCGTCCTCAGAGTGTCTCCTGTGGGTCAAGAAAGTTCCGGATCTGGTAAAGTCATTTATTTTATTATGATCAGATATCTGTGTGCAGGTGTTTGTTGGAATGAAACTGATCTGAGATCAGCTCAGGGTTGGTCTCGTGTCTTCAGTTACGTCTCTGGCAGGTGAACGTGTTCTGTCACATCACAGAGCAAAAACCAAGGCATTTAAATTATTTATGTGTGCTGGAACTGAAGTATTTTCTATAGAGTAATGTCTGTTAGGTAAGTCCTCACTAGTGCTGATAGTGATGTACTGAACCTCTAGCAGTGAGTGTTTTTGCTTTTTCTGCTTTGAGAATGTTACAATGCGGTTGCTAAAGTGTTCTGAGTGTTTTTAGTGTGTTGCTATGCGGTTATTCATATTTTTAGTGTTGCTATGTATCGTCCAGGGTGTTCTGGGTGTGTTTAGTCTTTCTGTGTGGCTGCTAAGGTGTCCTGAATCTTTTAACCCTTCTGCGGTCTTTATTTGTGAATCACACTCATGTTCCTTACGGTAAAAAGTAACCGGACACCTAAAACATAACTTCTTATTTTTTCATTAAAATCATTGTAATACATTTTTGTTAAATAATATATTTAGATTTTTTATTTTGCATTTTGAGAGGGTTTTGTGGTACTAGTTAATATTTATGCAGTAATTAATATCCATTTTTTCCCATTGAAAAAAATAATTAAAAATAACAATAATTTGTATATATTATATAATTTTTTATTTATAAATTTTTGTATTATTATTATTATTATTATTATATAATACATTTTTTTTTTTTGTTTTTTTTATTATTTTTCCATTTTGGAAGGCAGAGTAGCACCATCTGGTTGCTAAAAAAAAAGAAAAACACGTGTTATGCCATGGTGTAACCACTAGTTGCCTGAATAGTTGCTACAGAGGTGTTGTGTGTGCTGTGTGAACATGACGTTACTGTAGTTCTACACTAAATGTGAATGTGCATTAATTCATCTGTCTTGCAAAAAAAAAAAAAAAAAAATGCAAACTCAGAATATGACACAAACCTGCAATAATTAAATGTTAAATAACACAAATGTATCCAATCCCATTTTATTAACCGATGTTTTTCCTGCTGACCTTTGATGGTCCAGTTCAACCATACTAATAAGCAAAAATGACTTCAGATAAACTAACAATTGTGCTTCATTGTTTTTTTAGTGCTGAAGAGTGTTGAACCTTCTTCTACTTTACAGACATGAATTTACTTTTCCTTCAGCCTGAGGTTTATTCATAACACGTTTTGGTGTGAAAGGGCTTTTACATTTGCTATAAATAAAACTTCTTATATTAAAAAACAAACAATCAAGCCCTGCTCATATTTAAAAAGTAACGTGAAAGTAACGCAAAAGTAACATAATGCATTACTTTCCAGAAAAATAACTAAGTAACATAATTAGTTACTTTTTTAGGGAGTGACGCAATATTGTAATGCATTACTTTTAAAAGTAACTTTCCCCAACACTGGTTTTTAGACATAATTACATATTTTTATTAGGTCGGTGGGAGATTTGAATATATATTTAAACAATCTCAAAGACTAATTTTGTCAAGTTTAAGATATTTTATTGTTAGAAATAGTGATTTGAAGTGTTAGTTTTTGCATTATGATCGCAGTCAAACCTGAACATTGTGTTAAAGAGAATGCAAGGAAGCATTTTGCTACCCATTTTTAATTCAGAATTTAATAAAAATGCAGTTCATTCAATCAAACATTTTTCAATGAACGTCTATTTTTTGTAAAATGTCAGTGAACAATAACAAAAGGAAAGAATAGTAATCAAAAGGAAACGGCAAAAATGAACAAGCTAAAATAACAGGAAGCATATAATAATGATCAAACAGTAAATGAACAAGAGAAATAATAAAGTTATAAAGAAAAAATAATGTTAAGTTATAAAGAGTTGTAAATACTATTTTAACTATATTTATCTTATGTGGCCTACTATATAACTATATGTGACCCTGGACCACAGAACCAGTCATAAGGGTACATTTTTGGAAATTCAGATTTATACATCATCTGAAAGCTTTCCATTGATGTATGGTTTGTTGGACAATATTTGTCTGAGATTCAACTATTTGAAAATCTGGAATCTGAGGGAGCAAAATAATCTAAATATTGAGAAAATCACCTTTAAAGTTGTTCAAATGAAGTTCTTAGCAATGCATATTACTAATCAAAAATGAAGTTTTGATATATTTACGGTAGGAGATGTACAAAATATCTTCATGGAACATGATCTTTACTTAATATCCTAATGATTTTTGGCATAAAAGAAAAATGTATAATTTTGACCCATACAATGTATTGTTGGCTATTGCTACAAATATACCTGTGCTGCTTATGACTGCTTCTGTGCTGCAGGGACACAAATACTAACTACATACTAACTCTACATAACAACTAGCCTATGCATGGTTGCAAATTGTGTATAAGTGTGTGTGTGTGTGTGTGTGTTTATTTCACAGGCTTGATGTTTTAGAGTGTCACCCCTTCACTGCTGTAAGCTTTTTCTGCATTATGACTGAATTATTGAATGGATTTCACATATTCTCAAAACTCTGTGTTACAGACACAGTGTTTCATAGGTGTGTGTGTGATTAAATGTCTATATCACAGTCTTGATGTTTTATAGTGTCATCCATTCACCGCCTTGTACTTTTGTCAGTATTTTGGCCGATTTATAGATTGTGCCCACAAATTCTCAGAATTGTTGTGTTTTTGTCCATTTCTCATTCATTTCGTTTCAGTTTTTGACCGAAGACCAAGAGTGTGAGTATTTTTTTTTACGACCACTTGTTCAAATCATGCCCTCAATTTTATTCTGAGTTCACATTCCAAGTGCCATACAAGTCACCAAGTTTTGTACAATTCTGATGAAGCTGTGATTTTAAAAATTCAAAACGTAAAATTCTCCAGTCAGAAGTGATGGAAGACCACAAAAGGGTTAATGTGTTGCTATGTGCAGGGCCGGATTTACCTTTTATTGTGACGTGTGTATATATAAAATAATTTTTTGCCCCCGCCCCCTATTAATATATACTATTACCACCCCAAAACAGCCAACAAAATTAATCTCAATCCATATGAAAATTGTCAGTGTTCTCTATCGCAGAATTCCATTGCTGATTAAATAACATTATTTTAGAGCTAGTAATGGAGGCTTGAGCCTTTCTCCATGCAGAGAAATGTCATGCTTTTCAGTTGCAAAACTAGGCTACTTTAAGTTCCTGTGCGTGTTTGATCCACGTGTGCGTAAATGTGAAACTAAAAACAAAAACAAAAAAGGCTTATCTTATATCAAAAAATATCAAAAAATTCTTAAATTAGGATGCATTTGCTAAGGTGTTCTGAGTGATTTTAATGTTGTTGCTATGCGGTTGCTAGGGTGTGTTGGGTGGTTTTGTACTGTCTGAAGTGTGTCTGTGTTCTCAGGTCGGCGCTGAAGATGGTTTCTCCTGCGATCGCTTTGGCTTTTCTTCCGCTCTTGCTCACGCTGATTATCCGTTACCGATATTATTTCGTGCTGCTGTATCGGGCTGTTCTGATCCGCTGGGTGCGGGACTGTCTGACGGGCCTCAGCCGAGAGGAGCGGGCGTTTCAGTACATTCTGACCCATGCCACACCCGGAGACGCCCAGAGCATCCTGGACACATTTGACCACTGGTGCAGCAAAGTGGAGTTCATCAGCAACATCGGACCCAAGAAAGGTCATAAACACACTCGCACATTGACACATCTATCGTCATCATGTGTTCAGGTGGACTCTGTCTTAGTGCTTATTTGTATTTTTAGAAGAGACATTTATTTTTCTAGTAGGTAAATTTGTGATTTGCATCTTTGACCCCAAAACACTTGTATGTGAAGCATCTGTGATTCTCAACCAGGGGCCCACAAAATGAATTAAAATAAGACAAAACAACCTTTTAAAATAAGCTAAAACAAATAAAAATCAGGATGTTTTTGTTTTAATTTACCACCTCAACAACTGATTGTTTTCTTTGATGAACAAGGATTCACACAGCCTTGAAAAACATGGATATTTCATGGATATTTACTAGACCTGTAAAAGTCATGGAAATGAATAACGCAATGGCTATTTTCATAAATCATATACATTTGTTATATCAAGCTCCAAAATATTTTATCCGGTAGAAATTGTGAATAAAAAGGAAAGCCATTTCACTGATGAAGTCAAGTCACCTTTATTTCTTTAGCACTTTTTGCAGCTTGTTTCAAAGCAGCTTCACAGCAATAAACAGAAAAATAGCAGTGTTAATGATACAAAATGTATCGATTATGAAACAACTATATCAGTTATAAAGCAGCTCTACAGAAGACAATAGTGTCTATATTCAGAGCAATTCAGATTGTTCTCATGGAGCGCAGCTGGAAGACAACAAAACCAGAGGTATTTTGCATTGCATGGAAGGATAGTATTTCTACCTACAGAAAGGCCTAAAACTACTAGATATACATTTACATTTAGGCATTTAGGCCTAGACGCTTTTATCCAAAGCAGCTTACAAATAAGGACAATAGAAGCAATCAAAATCAACAAAAGAGCAATAATATGTAAATGCTGTAAGGTAAGAAAGATATGCTTACTTTTGCACTCTTTTTAGAAAACAAACACAACCCTAGGTATTTATTTCATACAGTGGCTAAATTAACAACAAATAAAGCATCAATAGGTTCAGACATTTTCCAGCAGCACAGCAGAAATGGTTTAATGAGTTTTTTTACTTAGTTCTGCTATTTCCTGTTTATCTCTGTGAAGCTGCTTTGACACAATCTGTATTGTAAAAGGTGACTCATCCGATAGTGTCAGTGCAGTCAAATCAATAATATTCCTGGATATGAAGTATCTTTTAAAAATATAAATATAACTACATAAAGATGAATTAAGAAAGTAAATGGGGCCCATTCTTATTAAACATCATTGGCTGTCTCACAGGTAAGATTCTGGACCGGCTGCTGCAGGAACACTGTCCCATCACGGTGCTGGAGCTGGGCACTCACTGCGGATACAGCACAGTCCGCATCGCCCGCTCGCTGCCCATCGGCGCCCGCATTTACTCCGTCGAGATGGATGAGAGAAATGCTCAGGTGGCTGAGAAAATCATCCGGCTGGCAGGTTTTGATGAGGACATGGTGAGTTCATGAGACGCATTTACATTTATATTTGGTCATTTAGCAGACGCTTTTATCCAAAGAGACTTACAAATGAGGACAATAGAAGCAATCAAAACTAACAAAAGAGCAATAATATGCAAGTGCTATAACAAGGCTCGGAGTAACGGAGTATACATAGCAAGGTTTATATATATACATATACACACACACACACACACACATAACAAAAAGAAAACAAGTAGATAGAATAGAAAAAGAATAGAGAAAGCTAGTGTTAGAGGCCTTTTTTTAAAGAAAACAAACCGTTAGAAAACAAATAGAGAGTGCTAGAGTTAGAGGGTCAAATAAAGATGGAAGAGATGTGTTTTTAGCCGTTTCCTGAAGATGGTTAAGGACTCAGCTGCTGGGATTGAGTCGGGCAGGTCATTCCACCAGGAGGGAACAGTCAATGTAAAAGTCTGTGAAAGCGATTTTGTGCCTCTTTGGGATGAACAATAAAGCGCCGTTCACTTGCAGAACACAAGCTTCTAGAGGCACATAAGTCTGAAGTAATGAATGAGGGCGTTTGCATGGAGACAGACATTCAGTTCAGTATGTTGTACTTATTTAAACATTTTCACTTGACAAAAAGCTCTTATGAAAAGACGGTAAAACCACTGAACAGATGGTACATCTATCCCTCACATTCTTGGCTTCATTTATCTTTCTTCCTTTACTTACTTTATGAAGTATTAATTGACACACAATAATGGTTGTCTGATGCACACTACTGTGTGTGTTTTGCTATTAAACTTTAATAATTGTAGCTTATTATGACCAAAAACCATCCAGTTACAGGAAGGGACTGAAATAAAGCATGTGTTTTGTGTTATTCTAATCAAAACCCCACATTCAGCAGCAGTGTTGGGGGTAATGCATTACAAGTAACGTGAGTTCCCTAATCAGATAACTTTTTAAAGTAGCTAGTAATGCATTACTTTTTAAATTAGAAGGAAATACAGTGCCCTCCACTAATATTGGCACCCTTGGTAAATATGGCGGCTGTGAAAATAAATCTGTATTATTTATACTTTTGATCTTTCATTCAAAAAATGCACAATTTTAACCTATCATTGAAGTAAAGCAATTGAAAGTTGGGGGAAATGTCATTGTGAAATAAACGCTTTCTCTAGTTCATGTTGGCCACAATTATTGGCACCCAATTATTGCAACTTCCTTTTCCCAAGATAATAGTTTTCTCCTGTAATGCCTGAAGAGTTTGGAGAACACCTGATAAGAGATCAGAGACCATTTCCTTCATCCAGAGTCTCTCCAGATCCTTCAGATTCCTCTTAATTATTCCCCTGATGGTGGAAATGGGGATTTTCAATGCTTTAGCTCTTTTCTTACAGCCACTTTCTATTTTGTGAAGCTCAACAATCTTGTTCTGCACAAGAACTATATTCTTAGGTTTTTCTCGTTGTGATGGATGATTAAGGGAATTTGGACTTTGTGTTCCTCATATTTATAATCCTGTGGAATAGAAATGACTTCTGGCTGGACAATTTCATGCTCCTATAATCACCCTGGTGTGTTAAAAAATGTAAATATGAATGGGAATGTACTTCAGGGACATTTTACTCATAAGAATTTCTAAGGGTGCCAATAATTGTGGTCAACATGCATTGGAGAAAAACATTTATTTCATCATGAGATTTTCTCCCCACTTTCAATTGTTTTACTTCAATGAAAGGTTACAATTTTTGTGAATTTTTTTAATGAAAAATAAAAAAGATCAAAAAAGCAGATTTATTTTCACAGTCGCCTTTTCTCATATTTACCAAGGGTGTCAATATTAGTGGAGGGCACTGTATTTCCTTCTAAGTTACCTTTTCAAATAAGTAACACGAGTTACTTTGTTTCCCATGTATTGACTGACAGCTCTTGTGTTGCCATGTTGAGAGAAATCAGGAGTAAAGGTCATTGCACACGGAGTCTGAAATTTTCGTATGCGATTTTTCGTATTCGTTATCCTAAAAATTCATCACGGACAGAAACCTTGCACACTGAGTCCGATGCATATTAATTAATACGTTGCGAAAAGATTCGCAAAACAGTACTAAATGGAGTCTTCACACAGTGAGGATGATTTTGTTTTCCTCTCGCTTCTTAAAAAGAGAAAAAGAAAGGAAATATTGGGTCCATCCAATCCTGATATAGAGAGGAAGGAGAGTTCCCCCTCCTTATTAAGGAGCAGCGGGGTTATCACGGGCGATTCAAAGTTTACTTCAGGATGTCAGTGGCTCAGTTTGATGCTTTGCTAGCGATACTAGAGCCACATATTAAAAAGACCACCAATTTCTGTGAACTCAGTGTGCAAGGATCTTTACAGTGCTTTGTGCTGCGAGACGAAGTGGATGAACTTGACAATCGCCATTCTGGATTTTGGTGTTCGCTTGTGGCTCTGAATTGTCAAAATACCTCAAAATGCTTGCTACAAATGCGAAAAGTGCAGAAAATTTAACCCTATCCAAATTTTTTTATGACGGACGAAAGTTTTGGAGGCAGTGTGTAAACGTGATTGACACAACATGAGGTCGAATTTATTTTTCGGACTCAGTGTGCAATGGCCTTTCCTCCCGATTTCTCTCTACATGGGGACAGTAGAGCTTTCAATCAATAAATGGGCAAAAAAGTAACTGGCGTTACTTATTTGAAAAAGTAACAGATATTTTCTTGTAAATTAAAAAGTAATGCGTTACTTTACTAGTTACTTGGAAAAAAAGTAATCAGATTACGCAACTCGCGTTACTTGTAATGCGTTACCCCCAACACTGAAATTAACGTAATGCATTACTTTCCATAAAAAGTAACAGTGATGTAATTAGTTACTTTTTTAGGAAGTAACGCTTACTCCTGATTTCTCCCAACGTGGGCACAGGAGAGCTTTCAATCAATAAATGGGGAAAAAAGGTAACTGGCGTTACTTATTTGAAAAAGTAACTCAGATATTTTCTTGTAAATGAAAAAGTAATGCATTACTTTACTAGTTACTTGAAAAAAGTAGTCTAATTACGTAACTTGCATTACTTGTAATGCGTTACCCCCATCAGTAATGGTAAAATAATGTAATGCATTCCTTTCCATAAAAAGTAACTAAGTAACGCAATTAGTTACTTTTTTTAGGGAGTAACGCAATATTGTAATGCATTACTTTTAAAAGTAACTTTCCCCAACACTGTGTTGGTCTGAGCGGTTTGATCTGTTCCTCAGGTGGAGCTGATCGTGCGTCCGTCGGATGAGGTGATCCCGCGTCTGCGTGAGGATTTCGGCGTGGAGCGTCTGGATCTGGTCTTCATGGATCACTGGAAGCGCTGTTACCTGCCGGACCTGCAGCTACTGGAGGGCAGCGGTCTGCTGGGCGAGGGTTCCATCATTCTGGCCGATAATGTCATCTTCCCCGGAGCGCCCAACTTCCTGCGACACGCGCGCCGCTCTGGCCTGTACGAGGTCAGAGTTCACCGCGCCATGCTGGAGTACATCCGTGGCATCCGCGACGGCATGGCCGAGCTTACCTTCCTCGGGATCAAGTAAAACACACTTGCAGGAAGTTAACGTGACGCTATGAACAGTTCATGTCACAGCTTTCATTTATTTGATCCTTGTTCGCTAACGTCGTCAATCATCAGGTGATGAGCAACATTCACATTTCTGCATTTATCCAAAGTGACTTACGTTGCATTCAACGCACACATTAACATTTGATCGTTCCTTGCTTTCCCTGGGAATCGAACCCATGACCTTGGCATTGCTAGTGACAAGATTTACTGTTTGAGCTACAAGAAAAGACGTGAAACACTTAGTTTGAGGATTTGTGAGATCAACAGATAATTAAAGTTGGCATGAAATAAAAATTAATCTTACTAATTTTATTATGGACAATTCATCTGTGCATAATTTTGTTAACCTCATGTTTTATTAAAGGGGTCATATGATGTGATTTCAAGTTTTCCTTTCTCTTTGGAGTGTTACAAGCTGTTCGTGCAGAGATGAGATCCCTGAAGTTGCAAAGACTAAAGTCTAAAAACCAAAGAGATATTCTTTATAAAAGTCAAGGCTCGTCCACGCCCCTCTAAAACGCCTCATTTAAACACGCCCCACATGTCTACGTCACGGTGTGAAAAGATTTGCATAACACCGCCCAAACGTATACGCAAAGAAAGAAGGAGTAACTATTATTCTGGCTGTAGTGTTGTTGCTGCCGCCGACGCCATGTCGTGGAGACACTGTTTTGTTGTGAAAGCGAAACTACTTTGTTTGGGCTTCCAAAAGAGGACACAACTAGAAATCAGTGGTTAAGTTGTATTTATAACACTGTTCCAGAACAGTTCAACCCAAATATTAGAGTGTGTGCAGCGCATTTTACAAAGGACTGTTTGCTGAACCTGAGAGTAGCTGCCAGCTGCTCAAAGACTGTTTCTATAAATGGAGCAATTCCAACTTTGCAAGGACAGTCTGGCGCTTCTGACTCACAGCCTGTAAATATGTTTTCATATTTAAAGAATTTGCCACTGACGCGGGTTTTGAGCAGTGTAGAGTAGCGCTTGTTGTTTCTCCGATCACAAATGCAGACATGGTAATGTTTACAAGGCGCGATGCAACGCGACGCGTAAAAAGACAGTATAAGTCATTATAATCAGTAATTATGTCCCCACTGGATGCAACAAATGCCTCGTTTGTAATGGGTTTTCTTGTTTTAGTCTTGTTGTGTCGGGACATGGCATCACATAACATTTCCGTCTCACGCTTGAGGTATTCGGCCAATCACAACGCACCGGATAGCTGGCCAATCAGAGCACGCCTCGCTTCTCAAAACGATGAGCTTTGTAAAAAATCTGCACGTTTCAGAAAGGCCAAGCAGAGGAGCAACAATAATGTATAGTAGTATATGGAAAATGTGTGTTTTTTTTACCTTAAACCACAAACACATTGCATTACACCAAATAGACAAAATAATGTAATTTTTAGCAACATCATGACCCTTTTAAAATGTAATAACTGGACCTTCTGGTAAAAACTTAGTTACGTAAAAAATTTTCAGAAATAAATTTCCACTGGACAAAAAACTGTGGTAAAGAGTGAAAATGAAAACATACATATATATATATATATATATTCTGTATGATTACATGAATATATAAATTGCAATTAATTTCAGAAAATGTTTTATATATATATATATATATATATAAATAAATATATAAAATACATAGGCAACTAGAATGTTTTTTAACAGTTTTAAAAATCAAGTTGGTTCATGTTAGATAAATCGATAAATGTTCTTTTAATTTGTTAAAGTTGACATGAAATGAAAATTACCCCATCTAGTCTCTGAATGCATCTTATAGATCTTATTGTGAACAATTAAACCCTGCATGTTTTTTTTAATTGTTTGACATAATGTTGAAGTCTTATTAAGCTCCGCCCCTACAAACTCATCCTCATCTGCATACACTTGAGCCACGCCCACATCTACATTTGTTACTTTTTGATAATCTGTTTCACTTGTCATGATGCAGAGGAAAAAAAAGAGCCTTCAAGTCTCGAATGATGTAAATAAACAACTGATTCTATTCAAATGGGATGGAAAATTGACAAGTAATACAATTATTGACTACAAATTTATTTACAACCACAAAGTATTGAGATACAAACAGCTCAAATCTGTTCCTAATCTCTCAGTTCATTCAAAGGTTCGTGAACACACATGATAACAGCCGTCGGTGGTGATTTAGAGTCAGGGCTGTAAAGTAGATGTTTGATGACATGCAGAAACAGCGAGTAACTCAGTAACGTGATCGGCCAAAGAGTCACCGTATGGTTTCTACGAGCTTGAAAAGTGACAAAAGTTCATGTTGCAACAAGTGCTGGTTTTATCAGAAACACAGTAACACTGAACACTCAGTGTCTCGTGATCTGTGTGTGTGTGTGTGTGTGTGTGTGTGTGTGAGTCCAGCTGCACACAGACGTTTCTTTCCAGTCCATCGTAGTTCTTCATGCACAAAGCCTTTGAAAAGCAACAGCAAAACCACACTGACACACACAGCTGAGAGCGTCTGACTGACACACTGGTCTAGATCTGGTCTAGATCATCCACTGGTCCTGGTCTTGATCGGCTCCCTCCATGTCGACCTGTCAGCGAGCGACAGACAATCAAAACTCAACTGAAGCTGGCGAGTCACATCACTGTTTGTTCTGTCAGACGGCAAAACACTCTGATTTTGGTTTATGTAAGCAGTTGTTTAAAAAAAAAAAAAATCACTTTACATATTTAATTAAAATCAATGGGTCTCATTGATTAAACATGCATGACTGTTATTTTGGTATCATTGAGATACTATTATAGTTTTTATTAATATTTTGAATTAGTTTTATTTTTTATAATTTTCTGTTTTCATCTTAATTTTAGTTATAGTAAATTTGTTGTGTTTTTGTCATAGTTATTCTCTCTCTTTGTCTATATATATATATATATATATATATATATATATATATATATATATATATATATATATATATATATATATATATATATATATTTAGTTGTACTTATATTAGTACTTTGTTAAACTAAAAAATGTTGCCTTTGCAACTGGCTGAGATAAGATCAGATAAATTTAGACTTTTGTTTAACTTTTTTTATTTCAGTTTATTTTATGTAATGAAGTAATGTTTATTTTTAGTTTGACTTGTAGTTTTAGTTAACTATAATAACCCTGGTGCATAAAGACAAATTAAATAAAATCTGCATACAAATGTTTTGTTTTAGCAAATTATGATTACCAATAACTGTTGTACTAATATTTATTCCAAACTGAAACTACATATGCAAACATTTATTTTCTGTTTTCACTTTAATTGTAGTTAAAATTTGTATATATACAGTGGGTACGGAAAGTATTCAGACCCCCTTAAATTTTTCACTCTTTGTTATATTGCAGCCATTTGCTAAAATCATTTGTTAATTTTTTTTTTCCTCATTAATGTACACACAGCACCCCATATTGACAGAAAAACACAGAATTGTTGACATTTTTGCAGATTTATTAAAAAAGAAAAACTGAAATATCACATGGTCCTAAGTATTCAGACCCTTTGCTGTGACACTCATATATTTAACTCAGGTGCTGTCCATTTCTTCTGATCATCCTTGAGATGGTTCTACACCTTCATTTGAGTCCAGCTGTGTTTGATTATACTGATTGGACCTGATTAGGAAAGCCACACACCTGTCTATATAAGACCTTACAGCTCACAGTGCATGTCAGAGCAAATGAGAATCATGAGGTCAAAGGAACTGCCTGAAGAGCTCAGAGACAGAATTGTGGCAAGGCACAGATCTGGCCAAGGTTACAAAACATTTCTGCTGCACTTAAGGTTCCTAAGAGCACAGTGGCCTCCATAATCCTTAAATGGAAGACGTTTGGGACGACCAGAACCCTTCCTAGAGCTGGCCGTCCGGCCAAACTGAGCTATCGGGGGAGAAGAGCCTTGGTGAGAGAGGTAAAGAAGAACCCAAAGATCACTGTGGCTGAGCTCCAGAGATGCAGTCGGGAGATGGGAGAAAGTTGTAGAAAGTCAACCATCACTGCAGCCCTCCACCAGTCGGGGCTTTATGGCAGAGTGGCCCGACGGAAGCCTCTCCTCAGTGCAAGACACGTGAAAGCCTGCATGGAGTTTGCTAAAAAAACGCCTGAATAAGATTCTCTGGTCTGATGAGACCAAGATAGAACTTTCTGGCCTTAATTCTAAGCGGTATGTGTGGAGAAAACCAGGCACTGCTCATCACCTGTCCAATACAGTCCCAACAGTGAAGCATGGTGGTGGCAGCATCATGCTGTGGGGGTGTTTTTCAGCTGCAGGGACAGGACGACTGGTTGCAATCGAGGGAAAGATGAATGCGGCCAAGTACAGGGATATCCTGGACGAAAACCTTCTCCAGAGTGCTCAGGACCTCAGACTGGGCCGAAGGTTTACCTTCCAACAAGACAATGACCCTAAGCACACAGCTAAAATAACGAAGGAGTGGCTTCACAACAACTCCGTGACTGTTCTTGAATGGCCCAGCCAGAGCCCTGACTTAAACCCAATCGAGCATCTCTGGAGAGACCTAAAAATGGCTGTCCACCAACGTTTACCATCCAACCTGACAGAACTGGAGAGGATCTGCAAGGAGGAATGGCAGAGGATCCCCAAATCCAGGTGTGAAAAACTTGTTGCATCTTTCCCAAAAAGACTCATGGCTGTATTAGATCAGAACAGTGCTTCTACTAAATACTGAGCAAAGGGTCTGAATACTTACGACCATGTGATATTTCAGTTTCTCTTTTTTAATAAATCTGCAAAAATGTCAACAATTCTGTGTTTTTCTGTCAATATGGGGTGCTGTGTGTACATTAATGAGGAAAAAAAATGAACTTAAATGATTTTAGCAAATGGCTGCAATATAACAAAGAGTGAAAAATTTAAGGGGGTCTGAATACTTTCCGTACCCACTGTATATATTCATTCTATCTGTATATATACTTTTTTTAAATTATCTTTTTATATATATTTATTTATTAAGTTGTGCATATAAAATAATCCACGTAATTATTAGTGAATGAGACCCACAGATATTTATAATAGTAACTGAAGGCATTATATACTACGTGTTAAAATGTCTTAAATATTGTCAGATTTATCTTTTATGACCTGAAGCAGCAGTAATGATTATATACATTAATGTATTTTTGATTAGAAAGCTCAGATTTACTCATTTGATTGTGTGTGTGTGTCTTGACCTCATTAATTTCTCCATCATCAGGAAACTCGTTGTAGATGTTCATGTCGTCCATGTCCTGCATGTCTTCGTCGTCTTCCGAGTCTTCCTCGCTGTCCTCCTCGTCTTCATCGTCCTCCTCCTCTTCCTCATCGAAGGTCTTTCAGGAAGGTAAAGCACACGTCATACACTCATCCTGTGACAGGAATCACATCTCAGCGTCTCACGCTCACCTCAAAGATGGGCCGACCGATGGGCATCAGGTTATTGTCCTTCTCTGCGATGTTCTGTAACTGCAGACACAAAGCCTCATCAGCACACACACACACACACACACACACACACACACACTGACCCAGGTCTGGTGCTGTTGCTCCTGCTGGTGCAGCTCAGCTTCATCCACACACGGCCGGTCCAGATTAAACCACAGAGACTCGGTCACTCGCGGGAACAGAGACGGGAACAGGGTGGACATCTCTGCGCACACAATGCTTTCATCATGTGATTTCCTTCAGTGATACATAATTACTCAAACAAAAATCATGCAGTTAATTACTAACTCTATTACATCACTAAAATACCATGTTTTAACGTGTACTATGGCAATACCACGTTTCTTATAACATACTACGAAATTTATTACGAGTATTATGGAAATAAACACATGGCATCGCTCAAAAGTATTATGGTACTACCATGTTTTGTGCATATGCACTATAGCAATACCATGTTTTATGACATAATATTCTTATAAATACCGTAAATATAAATGCATGGCATCACTGTTACGAAAATTAACCATGGTTTTATTGTAGTAAAAGTGAAACCATTTGTATAACCACAGTTGTACTACAAATATCATACGTAAACTATGGCTAGTGTAGCAAAACCATGGTTAACTTGTGGTAACCATGGTTTTTTGGTTTTATTTGTAGTAAAACCATGGTTAATTTTCGTAAGGAAATACCATGGTATTAACAGGTTATCACATGTACTGCTGTATTTTTAGACATGCACCGAGGTAGTACTATAGCACTGTTTTAAAACGGATGTAAATATCATGAGATGTGAATTTTAACTTTACGCTATTTCTCAAAACACCGTGATAGTATGATTACTCTTCATAAAAACACTGAAAATTACACGGAATTATACACTCCGCCGTTCGGTCACTTAAATACAGTTGCATTACTAAATACCACGACTGCTTAATTTTAATTAGAGTAATTGACACATTTTTACCTGCAGATGTGCAGCAAGTTCAAATGTAAACAACCGGCGGGTCGCTGGTGCTACACTGAAAGCGTCCCTCGGAAACACCACCCCGCGCTCTTTAGTTCCGCCGCTCCCGTGTCGCCAACTTAGCAGTTTTGTTGCTAAATTTAGCAACTTTTCAGACTGCCCAAGCAACATTTTCTTTCAAAAGCACCTAGAAACAAATTTAGCTATTTTTAAAATTTATTTAGCAACTTTCAATAAGTTACTCAAACAATAAAAAGGCACACATTTTCCATCTAAATTACACAAAAAGAGGAAACCAAAGATGCTTAGCAGTACACACATCACATGAATTAAGTTAGTTAATTATAATGATAATTTAATAATTGTTCATTTGTGATACACCTTGTACATGCGATTGTTGATCAGTTAATTAACCTAAGAAAAATATCTAGACAAATGGAAAAGCTATAGTAATTATTCGTTATCCATTGTAACCCGAAAACACAAAATACAATGTGTCATTCAAATCTAAATTAACACATATAAAATATTTGTTTGCTGAGATTTGATGTAGAGACAATTTTACGAAATGACGTCATCGTGCATCATCATCATCACAATCTCATTTAGCAACAAATCGACGTTCCTTTAGCAACTCCCTGAAATAGTAGCACTGCACTAACACAGCCCTCGAAACTCACCGTCGCTCAGAATCCGGCTGATAAAACAGATTTACACACCAAAAGTGTGTGAGATCAAAGGAAACTGATTGAAGATTCACTCAACACACACTATAAACCCTGCACCTTGTGTTTCTGTAATAAATGAGGTTTGCTGTTCGGTGTGTGTTACGAGGGTCCAGGAGTCCATGAGGCAGGTCACGGTGACCGTACGGTAGTGAGGGGGGGGGAGGGCATCTCATTACTGTAATCACACTCTTCAGGAGTCTTCATGTAGACTTTGATCCACTGAACCAGCGACATTCACACAGTCCAGAACCTCCTGGAAAATAAAGAGCATTTCTCGGCTTTTACTACCTTTAACTTCAGATTCAGGACGATGGACATTTTACTTTCAAGGTATGAAAACTAAACTTACTTCTTACAGTCAGAAATCTTAGATCACTGGTTATTATGCCTTTGTTTTGCATTTTCTCTGATAAAAAGTTTAATTATTTGAATGAAAAGGTAAAGTAAAAAAAAAAAATTAAGATGATTCTGAGAAGGTTTTAGTATTTTGTCTCATTTTTGCTTTAATGACAGCAGCACAAAAAATTATTAGTCCAATTGAAAATGTACAAAATCAAATATTTATTTACTATTTATAAAATATTCAAATATCTCACCAGATCAATCGGATTCAAACAAAAATGACACATTTATACTTTTTTTATAGTTTTATTAGTACACTGTAAAAAGTGATAAGTTGACTTAACTTAAAAAAATTGAGGAAACCTATTGCCTTAAAATTAAGTAAATAATAATAAAATTTTTTAAAAAAAGTTAAGTGAACTTGACAATTCACTTAACTTATTTTTTTAATTATCATTTACTTAATAATTTTAAGGCAACGGGTTTCCTCAATTTTTTTAAGTTAAGTCAACTTATCACTTGTTACAGTGTAACAGAAGATTTTAAGAATGTTTGAGGGTTTGTTTTGTTTCATTTTTGCAGCACTAATATTTGATTAGGTACATAGAAATATTTAAAGAATGTTAATATATTTATTACATTATTTAAAAAAAAAAAATTTATACTTCTTAATTTTTTTGTTTTATTTTAAGAATTATTTTAATTATTTCTAAGTAATAAATAAATAATCCCAGACATTAGGATTGCACTTACAAATATTTCTCATAAATCGTGAAAAGCGCTATACAAATAAATGTTTATTTAATTATTGTCAATTCTAAAGCATTATTTTATTAATTTCTTTGTTTTTAGAAAGTCTGAGA
The DNA here is from genome assembly GCF_012432095.1 of Onychostoma macrolepis. Lineage (NCBI taxonomy): Eukaryota > Metazoa > Chordata > Actinopteri > Cypriniformes > Cyprinidae > Onychostoma > Onychostoma macrolepis. The sequence goes on along the minus strand of NC_081169.1, from coordinate 30,731,868 downwards.
GATTTGGTCTCGCTGTATTCCGCTCAGGGTTTTAGTTGCTGATTATATTAGTGTATATTGTTGCTGTGAGAACAGAACATCTGCTCTGTGACCTCGAGCTAATCTTCACTGATTTGTCTGTCTCTCGTCTCTCGTCTCGTCTCGTCTCGTCTGTTGTTGTTTTGCACAGGCTGCTGTTGTTTCCGGTGTTTCTGATAGCGCTGCCGTCCTGTGCTTCTGCTGTAGACAAACTCAACATGTGTATGGATGGAAAACACCAGATATCAGAGCCCAGACCCGAGGGACAGCTGTATCAGCAGGTACGAGACGCGACACCACCACAGCTTGTCTCTACTGTAACACTGATCAAATAATGCAGAACAATACATTATGAAAATGCACTCACCCTCAGTTCATCCGAGATGTAGATGGGTTTGTTTCTTCATCAGGTTTGTAGAAATGTGTCTCAGCAATGGATGCTCTGCAGTGAATGGGTGCCGTCAGAATGAGAGTCCAAACAGCTGATAAAAACATCACAATAAGTCCATCAGTTAACATCTGGAGAAGACAAAAGCTGAAATACCATAGAGTCTATAATCCATAATAACGCTTCCTCCAGTGAAGAAGTGTCCTGGTCTGAATCAGGAGAGAAATCTGCAGATCAAGCAGCTTTTAACAAACACACAGCTTTTGTCTTCTCCAGATGTTAACTGATGGACTGGAGTGCTGTGGATTATTGTGATGTTTTTATCAGACTCTCATTCTGACGGCACCCATTCACTGCAGAGCATCCATTGCTGAGACACTGATGCAGAGACACATTTCTACAAACCTGATGAAGAAACACACTCATCCTGATCTCAGATGACCGTTTCCTGAATGTTGGTGTGTTTCTGTCTCTCAGTGTTCTCCGTGGAAAGATAACGCCTGCTGCACAGCGAACACCACAGAAGAAGCTCATCAGGATAATTCATACCTGTACAACTTCAACTGGAATCACTGCGGTATTATGAGCGAGAAATGTAAGAAACACTTCATTCAGGACACGTGTTTCTACGAGTGCTCGCCGCACCTGGGGCCCTGGATTCAGCCGGTACGAGATCATTATTCTGCTCAAGACTTTGGAATAATTAAGATTTTAATGTTTCTGAAAGAATCTCTTCTGCTCATCAAGGCTGTGTTTATTTGATCAAAAATACAGTTAAAACAGTGAAATATTATTACAATTTAAAACAGATGTTTTCTATGTGAATATCTGTTAAACTGTATTTATTTCTGTGATGCGCAGCTGTATTTTCAGCATCATTACTGCAGTCTTCAGTGTCACATGATCTTCAGAAATCATAATAATATGCTGATTTGAACAAACATTTCTGATTATTAGCCATATTAAAAAGTTAATACTTTTGTGGAAACCGTGATGCATTTTATTTTTCAGGATTCACAGATGAATAGAAAGTTCAAAAGAACAGCATTTATGTGAAATAGAAATCTTCTGTAACATTATAAATGTCTTTACTGACGCTTTTGATCAATTTAATGCATCCTTGAAGAATAAAACTATTAATTTATAAAAAATAGTTTATTTCCCTCAAAATAATATTCTGCAGCACAACTGTTTTCAACAGCAGTAATTTACATTTTAACAGATATTCACATAGAAAACAGCTATTTTAGATTGTAATAATATTTAAGTGATTTTACAGTATTTTTGATCAAATAAACGCAATCTTTGTGAGACTTCTTTCAGAAACATTATAAATCATCATTTTTGCCAACCCTCAGACAGCATACAAAACTACCAAATGTTGCTATGTTTGATCGCAACATATAATCATTGCTATTAATAGAGTTCACTGATTACATGACATTAATTAAGTGCATGATTTTACTGTACATTTGTGCCATACAGACATCAGCTTGAGATGGTCACCACTGATAAGCTACTCAGCTAAATATAATGTAGAAACTTTAATTTGCTGTAAAGCTGCTTTGCAATGATTTGCATCATGAAAAGCGCTATACTAATAAACTTGAATTGAATAATTATTCAAGCTAATGACTGGTATAGATTATGTTTATATGGTCAGTGGTGTATTTGAGCGTCAGTGTTGTTGTGGTGTGTTGAAGGCGAGCGAGTCGTGGCGTAAGGAGCGTATCCTGGACGTGCCGCTGTGTCTGGAGGACTGTAAGAGCTGGTTCGAGGACTGTAAGGATGATTACACCTGTAAAGAGAACTGGCACAAGGGCTGGGACTGGAGCTCGGGTCAGTACACATGAGATCTGACTCGTTCTGAGCTGCTGATGTCAAAAACAGTGTTTGTTTTGCTCTTTCACGTCACAGTTTCACACTAAATATGATGCATTTCATAGCATTTTTGCTTTTGAGAATCATTTGTGTGGTGAAGAATCTCGTATTTGACATTAAATTGAGGTTTTGAATATATTTTTCCACTTCTTTGCAAGTAAGTTAAATTATATGCAAGTTAAATAATACATTTTGAATTCTTATTTTTGTCATTAAAATAGAAATGTTTGATTGCTTTTGTTATTTTGATAAGTGCATTAAAGCTGATACATATATAGAATTAGAAAAATAGTCATGGTTATTTTGTGACAAAAACTACATGAAAGTTTTTTACTTATATTTTTGAAATCAGCATCAACTAATGAGCTAATATTAGGCCTTTTCTGCTAATTAGCAGAACGGTTTTTAAATAAAATAAAATAAAATGTGAAATAAATAAAATAATTTGTACTGGTTGTCTAAAATAAAATATAAATAAAATAATACTTATTGTATGTATGTATATTCAATTATTGCACGTTGCCTAAAAAACATTATTGGTTTGTAAATGTTTTAAAAACATTTTTTATTGCTTATACAAACGTTACAGGAACATTACATTGTATCATTTTGCTAACATTATGGGAATGTTACTTTTGAATGTTCTCTGAAGCAACATTTTAAAAAGTTAGATGAATAATGTATAAATAACCTTTCTGTGCTGATGTTTTGACATTATTGTAACATTATTAAGGACCTGATAACATTCTATTACAGTGTTTTTCAGCTGCTTACGCACAGAATCTTTACTTTCACACAGTTTCTGAAAGCTGTCACTCAAACAGCAAAAGCACACTCAGATCTACAAAACCATGCATTAATTCTCAGACTTTGACTCAATGTTTTCACTTTTCGGTAAAACACAACACACAGTTCTCTATGTAACACACACAAATCTAACAGGAATTAATATTATGGCAAAGGTGTTTGCAAATGTTTGCTTTTGAGATGTGTTTGTGATATTTTGAATGCAGTGCTTCATTTTGCAAGAGATGCATTTTGTGTGCAATTCTTGCATTTGTGTGTAAAGTTTTAAAAAAGAGGCAACGTTTTGAAAATGTGTGAAAGCAGCTGAAAAAAAAACTGTAAAGGGATAGTTTGCCCCAAAATGAAAATGTTGTCATTGTTTACTCACTCTCATGTCTTTCCAAACCTCTACGACTTTCTTTCTTCTGTTGAGCACAAAAGAAGATATTCAGAAGAATGTTGATAACCAAACAGTTGACGGTAGCCATTGACTTGTACAGTATGGAAAAAACACTATGGAAGCCAATGGCTACCGTCAACTGTTTACCGTCCCTTTAAGATTAGTGGAAGAACGTTTGCTCAGAACTTTGCCAGAGAATATTCCCTGTTCGCCGGAAGCATGCTAACATCTTCACATCTCTCTCTGCGCCAGGCGTTAACCGCTGTCCACGCGACTCTCAGTGCAGCCGCTGGACGGAGATCTTCCTCAGCGCTCAGGACATGTGTGAGAAGATCTGGTCAAACTCCTACAAGTACACCACGCTCAGCAAAGACAGCGGCCGCTGCATGCAGATGTGGTTCACGGGTTCGAACCCCAACAGGAAGGTGGCTGAGTATTACCTGAACGGCGGTTCGGAGACGGTCGCCATGGCAACAGGCCTGCAGGTGTTTGTGCAGCTGGTGATGCTGCTGCGCTGACCGGATCACAATCACACCTGAGAACAAACCGACCTCATGGAGGATTTTCTGTTGATTTTCTGTGCGTGTATCTTTAAGTCAAAGCAGAATTCAAAATTAAATCGGATGTTTGTTTATGATAAGCCAGTTTCATGTGACTTTGGGTAGTATGATGTAATCTATATTGATATTCTGTTTATTGATGTAGATTTGTTAAACCACTCCAGGATGTCTATTGATTAGATAATAATTAGTAATAATAATAATGATTCATTTTATTGGATGACATTATTTGAAAAGCATCACTTACTGACTACAGTGGTGTTCAATAAATGGGGTTCAAAAATTTGAAACTAACAAAGAACAAATTCTGACATAATCTATGAATAACAGAATTTATTATATATATATATATATAATGTCAAAATATAAATGTTTATTGAAAATAAACATGAACTTAAAACAACATTCAATAAATATATAAGTAAAATATAATTATTTTATTTTTATACAATTACTGCATGTTGTCTAATAAAATAAGATAATAAAATAAAACACAACAATTTATATTATTTTGCACAATTATTGCATGTTGTCTAATAATATAATCAATAATTGTTTTATTTTATTTCATTTTTTATTTTATTTTAATTTTAAAATTATTGCATATTGTGTAATGGAATAAAATATATCATAAAATAAAATATTTAAAATATCAATTAGTTGTAAATAAAAAAAGATTAATTATTTTATTTTATTAGACAATATGCAACAAATTATAAATAACATAATAAAACAAAACTAAATAAAACAAAACAAGGGGCTACAAGAAAAGCAGTGCATGTCCAGCTGCTCTCTTGTGCTGTGTCAGTGAGCTGTGACAGGTGGCGCTGTGAAACACACAGGAGACAGTCCAGGGATGGCCAAACCAGTGATTATTACTCATTTAACACTTCTCATGGAGAAAATGAGAACATTTGCCAGTTCTCAGAAAGGAAAGTGTGGTTCAAACGGATTATTAGACAGAAAAACACTCAAATGCAATGAGAAGGTCTAGTTGCATCATACACAATCTAGTTGTGATTCTTTTCTATGTAATTTTTACTCTCTTATAGACATGATCTGATAGAAAATCCACACCACAAATCTATTATTTATTTATCAGTACTGATGTTGGTACTTCAAAACCTATGTGGTTACACTAATGCTTGTTTTCTCAATCCTGTCCTCCAAAATAAAAGTACAATATTATATTGTTCCTGTTGAGTAACGTGAACACAACTGACACACATCATTATGATCTTTATGATAATTAAATTCAATAAGCCTCTAATTCACCAAACACCACACTATAAAAACAACAACATAAGGTAAAAACACACTGAAAAAAAAGTTGAGCCAACTTAAAATTTTAAGGCAACCAGCATCAGCTGATTTTTGAGTTTTCTCAACTTATTTTTGTGGGAGATTCTCAAATTTTTGTTGTATAAACTTAAAACGACAAGTTCAGAAAACTCAAAAATCTGCTGATGCTGGTTGCCTTAAAATTTTAAGTTGGCTCAACTTTTTTATTTATTTATTTTTTACAGTGCAGTAAACCTAACAGTTATATATTTATTTAAAAAAAAAAAATAAAATGATTTTATTGTATTGTGTAATAAAATCAAATAAAAACTACATAATCAAAAAGATAAACCTCATAGTTAAATTCATATTAATTCAAATGAATAGTTATCACTAAACAAACAAATAAATAAATAGAATCTCTTTAAACACTTAAACATCCAGTGTTTGAACTGTTTTTAAAAAATATTTAAAAAGTTTTAAAACATTTTAAAAACATTTTCTTGATGATGTGAACGTTAAGGAAACATTACATTGTATCATTTTGCAAACGTTATAGTAACGTTACTTTACAATGTTCTCTGAACGTTCTGAAACAAGTGTAACATTTAAAAAAACGTTAGATGAAACTAAAATGTTTCAGAAATAAAACATTCCATGAGTGATATATAAATAATGTGTTTGTGCACGTTTCGAGAACATTAAAAACAGATAACTTACTTAACGATAACTTTTTTTTAAAAACGGAAGACAGTTTGTTCATAACTTTGAGAAAACCTTTCCAGAACGTTTTGGGAATGTTTCCTGTTATTGTTTATGTTTTTATATTTTGGAACTCATTGCCTCTTTGTGTCAGATCTGCTCAGATCATCTCTAGCCTTCAATCTCAGTTAAAAGCGTATTTATTGACTGTGGCTTTTAATTCCTCGGGCGACTCATTCTTAGTTGCATATTTGTCTTATGTCTTCCTGTTTTATGTTATATGGTTTATGTCCATGCCCATTTTTATTATTTTTATTACAGCACTTTGGATAACCTCGGTTGTATTAAAATTTGCTTAGAAATAATGACAGACTATTTGAATGATATATAGGCGCTCAGCATGTGTTTACAGTTCATGCAGAAAAATTAAACCCACCCTAAGAATATTCATAGAAAAAGATGGGTGACAACTAGCCCCGGTCTCTTTTTCGCGTGCGTGCGTGCGCGTGTGTGTGTGTGTGTGTGTGAGAGAGAGAGAGAGAGAGAGGGAGTGCGCCCCTGCTGTCGGATGTGTGTGCTGAGTGTGTTTTCTCTCTCATGGAGGATTTTCAGGAACTAACAGGAAAGCAGGAGAAACTCTGAGACTTGACGCGCGCGGCCCGCGGCTCCTGTGCGGCGTTTGCAGCGGATCCGGAGCGTGTTTCGGTGGAGTCTGGTTCGGCGATGGCCGGCGCGTCCCCCGCTCCGCCGCTCTGGTATCACCGGGATCTGAGTCGCGCCGCGGCGGAGGAGCTGCTCGCTCGCGCCGCGCGGGACGGGAGTTTCCTGGTGCGGGACAGCGAGAGCGTCAGCGGCGCGTATGCGCTATGCGTGCTGTAAGAACCCTGCTTTATATCACATATCAGCTTATATATCCAGAACACGTGATATTTAGTGCAACAGAAGTGTGTTTGTGAACTTTCTTTCTTTCTCTCGCACCCTAAAACGCGAGCGTCGCATCTTTATAACAGGAGCGTTGCGGTCGCGTCGCGTTGAGCGAAACGAGCGGTTTGTGTAGTTCGAGAAACAGATTGTTTTGTGAAGTTACAGTGCATCCAGACTTTGAAAGTTGCTGTTTGGAGAATGTTTAAGCGCTCGGTGTTACTCTTCACTTGCTAAATCAAGGCGTGTTGTTTAGAGTCATTGTTTCATAAACGCGTGTTTATAGTTTTGCTGTAAAGCAGAACGCTTTGAGGGTTTGTGTACAGTAAAGTTCAGTGTTCTAGTTTAAAATCCAAACACTTGGAGATGGCCACGCAGAGATCACGTGACCAGTGTGACCTCCACCTCATCATGCATAAAAATAACCAGGACAGTGGCATGCTATTCTGTGAGAAGAACACATGGCTGAAATAGTTCTGCAATACTGAATATAATTTCCATTGTGGATATAGATTTGAGTTATGCTCTGTTCTGAATCCTTGCATTGCTGGAAATATGGAGAGACTTTGCAAGCCATTGCAACATTTGCTGTCAAAATGAATCACTCTGTTGAGTTGGATCTCCTCGATGCATTGGTCAAATCGGCGTCCAGATTATTCATTTTGATTATGGAAATATTTCAATTCATTTTCAGTTTATATAGATTCAAATTAGTTAAAAAAAAGTCTGTATGCAGTTATCACAAACGACTGTGAAGGTCATTGAAGAGAAATCATCACCGAGAGAGAAATTCCAACCTGATCCACTGAGAAAATCTTAGTGTATTATGAGATTTTGTATTAATTTGTGCAGCGTGGTTTGCATATGTACGATGTTTAGGTGAAGGTAAGCATGACGGTGCACCCCAAACCTGAGCATCAGTGGGGCGTAATAATAGATCGTGCGAAAACGTGATGACATTGTACGAATTATGCAAATTAGCTAAACCTATTCGCAAAACGTATAGTTACAAATTGTCTTGGGAATTCAGAGTTTATTGGTTAAAAAGTTAGCTAAAGTTCCTGATAGCTAAAAACTTTCTCAGGACGTTTAGAACGCAAGGTTCTCTCAACGCTACGAACAAACGTTCCCCTTCAGATTATCTGTCTTTAATAATGTTCTCAAAACGTTATTTATGCGTTGTTGATGATGGAACGTTTTTTTCCCGAAATGTTTCAGTTGGATGTTCGTCTGAATGTTTTAAATGTTACACTTGTTTCAGAACGTTCAGAGAACATTTAAAAGTAACGTTCCCATAATGTTTGCAAAACGTTAAAATGGAACGTTCCCTCAACGTTCACATAACAAAAAAAAAAAAAGTTTTGAATATTCGGAGAACATTCAGAAATTATGTTTTCATAAATTAATGGGAACTTTAGGAAGACGTTCTTGGAACAGGATTGCTGTATCATGGTATTACCGTAGTACTGTACTGTAAGAGTACACACACACACACACACACACACACACACGTTTCAAGAGAAATTAATGTTTCCTCTCTGTTCATGTCACATGTTGAGCTCAAAGGCCAGAGTTGCTCTGTGTGTTTTGTGGTCGTGTGTGTGTGTGTGTGTGTGTGTGTGTGTGTTTCCATCAGAACACACCACACACCGCATCAACAGATTTTAATGGTTAAGATCACGTTAAGATGAGTGTTTAACTGTGTGTTACTGTATGATTCTTCTGATATGAATTTCTTCAGGTCAGTGTTTTGATTTCAGGCCTCATGCCTATCAAATAAATGGTTAGCTCATATTTCACTCATATTTCTCTAATCAAAAGAAATAATTTATTACATTTTTCAAAAAGCAAATGAAGCCTGTGTGTATTGGATGTGTTTTTATGAGATTCACTGAATGATTCACTTAATATAACGTTCATTCAGTATGATCTGTTTGTTAACAATGTTCTCAAAACATTAGCAGAAAAACATTATTTATACTTCATTCATGGAATGTTTTTTTAAATGTTACACTTGTTTCAGAATGTTCCGAGAACGTTCCCACAATGTTTGCAAAAGTATAAAATGGAATGTTCCCTCAATGTTTGCATAACCAAAAATAAACGTTTATAAAACATTAAAAAAACTGTTGAGAGAGAACATTCATAAATAATGTTTTTATACGTTAGGCCAAAAAACCCCAGTTTGTTTGTGATTGGAGTGTGTGTTTTGTTTATCTGAGCTCCTCGTGATCTCTGGATGTGTGTGTGTGTGTGTGTGTGTGTGTGTTTTGCTGGTGCTCGTCTGAAGTGTTTGGATGTGTGAGTGTTTAGTCGGGGCTGTTTTTATAGCAGTGAACACGTCACAACACGCTCACATTTCTGAGCGACGGCGCTGTTGGCATGAAACGTTCCGTACAGACGCGGGGAGATCCTACCAACACGCTTGTGCTTGTGTGTGTGTGTGTGTGTGTGTGTGTGTGTGTGTGGACTGGCACAACACATGAACTATTTTAAGCAGTTGCTGCGTCTCTCGTGCCAGCTGTGAAAAACAGAGCGTGTGTATCTGAGCTTCTTTGTTTTTGCCAAACACTCCTAGAGGAACCAGACACGTGTTCCTCTGCGTTTTACATGTTCTGAAGGAAATCTGAGCAGAGTTTGACCATGCAAAACATGCATCTGGTCACTTAAAACAACAACATCGCAGCTCTACTCAACAACACTCGTGATGTGAGGAGTCCTTGATGTCTGGAGCACAAACGCTGCACTTACACGCTGAACGTTCACAGTAAAGTGCGACTGTGCTTACGATTCACAAGTGTGTTCACGGGACATAAGGGTGCAATTCGATGCATTCCGTGTCTTGTTTTTCATTCTTTTGTGTTTGTTTGTGGAAAACTTGTTTCTCATTAGATTTTATCTGCATGCAAACATTCAAACAAACATGATGTGCAAAGATCCATCTTGGTTATTTACTGTTATAATTTTTAAGAGTATTTTAAATTTGGTTTTTATGTTTGCATTTTTAATTTTACTTTAGTTAAAATTTTAGTAATATAGTCTCATTTTTTGCCAATTTTTATTGGTTTTTGTTGTTTTTAAAAGCCTGTTTGTGACCCTGCAGCACAAAAGCAGTCATAAGCAGCACAGGTATATTTGTAGCAATAGCCAACAATACATTGTATGAGTCAAAATGCCAAAAATCATTAGGATATTAAGTAAAGATCATGTTCCAAGAAGATATTTTGTATATTTCCTACCGTAAATATTTCAAAACTTCATTTTTGATTAGTAATATGCATTGCTAAGAACTTCATTTGAACAACTTTAAAGGTGATTTTCTCAATATTTATATTTTTTGCACCCTCAGATTCCAGATTTTCAAATAGTTGCATCTCAGCCAAATATTGTCCAACAAACCATACATCAATGGACAGATTATTTATTCAGCTTTCAGATGATGCATAAATCTCAATTTCACAAAATTGACCCTCATGACTGGTCTTGTGGTCCAGGGTGTATATATATATATATATATATATATATATATATATATATATATATATATATATATATATATATATATATATATATATATTTCAGATTTAGTTTGTTTTTGGACATAAAGTTAAACTATATGCAAATGAGGCATTTTGGCTTGCAACTAGATACATTTAAAAACAAATATTTAATTTCTTGTAAAAATGTATTTTCTTTCAAACAAAAATGTTTTTTATGGTTTTAATTATGTGGAGCTCGCAGTCACATATTCCTCAGAAAGCTGAAAATCTCGTTAAACTCTTGTCTCTGTGTCAGCAGTAAACGCTTTCTTTTCTGCACTGTTTAGTGTTTCTGGTCAAACACACGAGTGTAAAAATAGCAGGAGAGTTTCAGTGTGTCACGCATGAATCCGGTGAAGTTTCCGCGGATTCCAAACGAGTCTTCAGCGTCTTGAGTTTTGGCATCGAGTGCCGTTTTCCATCTTTTGGGTTTGTGAGTCGTAAAATCCCTTCCTCCGGCATCTAAGGGACATTAGAGGACACGTTTCACAGAGAAAGTCAATCTCATGAAAACTCATATTAAACCCTAAAATTAAAAGAAAAAATAGCCCAATTATTTTCATGATATTAAACACGTTTCCCTCTAAATCTCATTACTGTAATGTGAAAAACAATTATTGACATATTACTTTAATTGTAAGCTATACATACAGCAAGGAAGTATTGTTGTACAAATATTTGTCAAATAAAAATTTAATTACAATGATATGCAAGGGCATTTGGAGGATAAATGTTCTTTTCATAAAAATAATCCAATGCAAGATGTCCTAATAGTCATAATGTTTTCATGCAACTTTGTTTATATCAGTAATTACACATTGAATCCAGTGTTTCTACACGTGTGTGTGTGTGTGTGCTTGAGACAGGTGTGTGTCCTATGAGGCCATGTTTGCGTGAGCAGGAAGGTGATGTGGACGTGTGTGTGCGTTTGACCACAGTGAGGTCAGTCAGTACTGAACACATTTGGATGAGTTGATATTCACGTGTTAGAACAGCTCAGTGTGTTTAAGGAATAGTTCACACAAAAATGAAAATGTGCTGAAAACGCCAGGCCATATGAGATGCGTTACTATGGATCATGGACTCTGTGGTATTTGAGTTAAAAACGTCTTAATGCTGGATGTGTCTCAGCTTTTGTCTTCTCCAGATGTTAACTGATGGACTGGAGTGCTGTGGATTATTGTGATGTTTTTATCAGACTCTCATTCTGACGGCACCCATTCACTGCAGAGCATCCATTGCTGAGACACTGATGCAGAGACACATTTCTACAAACCTGATAAAAAACACACTCATCCTGATCTCAGTCATTTTTGGGTGAACTATTCCTTTAACAAGCAACTTTTTTGAGTTCATATTTCGGTTCATCTAATGCTTGTATATAGTTAGCTTTACCAATAAGTTGAAACCAAAGATGAAAGCAATAGCGTCTATGAGAGATCCTCTGTAATACAGCCTTGTGTGTGTGTGTGTGTGTGTGTGTGTGTGTGAGAGATGAGATCTTCAGCCTCTCACTAGCTCAAACTGAATTTATCCAGGGAGGAGTCGATAGGCTTTTTCTGTCTGTGGTCAAACACACACACACACACACACACACTTGAGTTTGCTGTGCTTCCTCCTGCTGTTTTCTGTCGGTGTGTGTCCTGTATCTGTCTGTTCATCTCATCTGTCAGCGTGTCTATAAAAACCCGTGTTCAGACGCCGAGATCCCGCTGCATGCTGCTGCTAGAAATGGGAAGCGTTTGTCTTTGTGCTGATGTGTGAGACATTCTGGACTCGTGACTCACTCGCATTCATTCACAAATACACACTGACTCATCGAGCATATTAGATCTGTGCGATAATATAATTGACATTTTACAACATTATAAACAATTCTGACCTGATTTGATGTTCTGGAGATCCCAGTGGGGTTTGAGCCTTCAGTGCTCTCAGTCATTTAGATTAAGAACACGTAATAATAACCGTAGCACTAATAACCATAATACTTGATACAAAAATGACACTAAAGCTACACCTAAAAACCCTTTTTGGTGGCAAAATCACTGTAATGCACCAGCGCTTTATTTATTTTAGTATAATTTATATACTATTATAATTGTGTTTAAAACTTTGAATCTGATTTTTAATATTTTCTGGTTATTTTTTGTTTCTGTTAATTTTCATTTATAATTTTTTAAAAGGTTGTGTTTTTGACTTTTTTTAGTAAGTTTTAGTTTTCCTTTTCACTTATTTTAATACGTAACTACAAATTTATCAAAGTTAAACGAGTTTGTGCTTAAAACAAGAAAATTAAATGAAAAAGAGAAATGCTGCTTTGGCAGCCAGCCAAATTCAATTAAATTCATGTTTTTATATTTTATATTATTTCCGTTAATGTTTGATTTATTATTAGTTATTATTTTATTATTAATAATGTTATTTTTAAGGATTTCAGTTTGACTTTTAGTTAATAGTAATAACCGTGCAGTGATATTAAATAAATTACTTAATAAATGACATTTATTATAGGGGTTAAAATTATTTTAATGTTCCTTGAGGTTTACTTACAATGTTAATAAAGTCTTTTGCACACAAAAAAAATAAATTAAATATATATGGAAA